>NC_133370.1:38949445-39249445 GCF_049309525.1 Garra rufa
AAAAAAATTAATTAACCATTAAAATTGAATTCGACATGATTTCATAATTCTGGAAAAATCTGGAATTAAAAAAAAAAAAAAAAATTTCTGAAATTGTGTTGTCTGTTGTAATTTTTTTCTGGATTTATGATTTAATACAAATGTATTACCAAAAACCATGGTAATCAAAAGAAAGATAAATGATCATTTTTGGTTTAAATGTAATTAAATAATTCTAAAAAAAAGTGCTATGCAACAGATGTTTACTGATTAAAACCTGGAAGAAAAATGACGTATTCCTTAAAAAAAAAAAAGTTATAATAATTTTAAATATTATTGTTTTTATTACTTCTTTAAGAAGTACATTATATTTTACAATAGCAATATATTTCATCAGTTTATCCAATTATGCTGAACTTTTATTTTGGTAGGTTGTCTTGACCTTTCGAGTTTCTATGTATCTGACGATAGTTTAATAAGTGAAATGGTCAAACTTTAAATATACACCTCTAATTTAGATGAAAATGTGATCAATTCCATGACATTCCACATAATACTGCAAGTTAAATTTTTTATAATTGGATTCTGTCAAATCAAATCAAAGGGCATTTTTGGAACCTTTTTTTTGGGTGCTTCGTCCTCAAATTCTCAATTTGGTCAATTTGTTCTTATAAAAAAGTTAGAACATTGTGATTTACCTGCATAACTGAGTAATACAGGCAGAAAGATGAGGCCGTGAGCAGCTCCTAGCAGGACTATTGAGAGATACATGCGGAAGTAGAAAATCTGGAAGATCTGGGATTTGGACAGGGCGAGAATCAGGATCCCACCAAATTTAGTGAGGGTGATACCACTGAACACCTGCGGAGTCAGATGAGCGTGTTAGAAGGTGATTCATTACGCTCACATTCTGTAGTTTATGTCACGCTTATACAGCAGTAGGACACATCACTCACAGAGCTGCCCATGTGTGCCAGTGCGTCCTCTGCCCTCTCAGCCCTCGAGCTCTTCGTACTGACAGAGAAAGCCCTCACAATATGACTGCAGAACTCCACCGATATGCCACAACACTGCAAAAAACACAAGATCTTGGTAACTAATTACGTACGCACATTTCTCTTGGTGATTGTTGACCAACCAAACCAAAGCAAAGGAAACCGAATTATGGTAATTGGTGATTGCAAGCACTAAAATAAAGCATTTCAGTGACACATATGATATATTATTGCCGGTTCCAGTCATAAAAAGTCAACAATCCTGTATTAGCAATTTCTTTTTAACTCACCATGACAAGGTTGACCAATGAGACCGCGTTGAGGCTGATATCCCACAGCCACATGACTCCAAACATGTTGACCAGGATCATGGCAATGGTGAAGGACACCAGTACTGCCGACCACAGCTCAAAGCCCAAAAGCACCGCAGACACCACAAAGATGGCCGCCAACGACACGCCGAGGTTAAAAGCAGTGTCGTAGATGATGGTGAGATACTGTTCATAGAAGACGTAGAATACACTGTTCATGGGGGAAAAGAAACAAACAGGTCAGGGGCCATGCTGATTGTTAATTGAGTTGGTTTGAGAAAGCCAACTTTCTGAAAACTGACTTCAACTTATAGTTAAGTTGGCTTGAGAAACTCCAACTGTCAAAACTCCCAGAATCATGCTAGCAATGTGGTAATCATGTTAGCAAACATGATAGTAACTTGTTAATCATGTTAAAAATGTGCTAGCAATTTGCTAATCGTGCTATAAACATGCTAACAACTTGGTAATCATGCTAGAATAATGCTATCAACTTGTTAATCATGTTAAAATGTGTTAGCAACTTGCTAATCATGCTAACATGATAATAACTTGCCAATCATGCTAAAAATGTGCTACCAACTCGGTAATCATGCTAGAATAATGCTAGCAACTTGTTAATCATGTTAGAAGCATGCTAGCAACTTGCTAATCATGCTAAAAACAGGCTAACAACTTGCTAATCATGCTAACATGATAGTAACTTGCCAATCATGCTAAAAACGTTCTAGCAACTTGTTAATAATGCTAGAAACATGCTAGCAACCTGCTAATAATGCTAAAAACAGGCTAACAACTTGCTAATCATGCTAACATGATAGAAACTTGCCAAACATGCTAAAAACGTTCTAGCAACTTGTTAATAATGCTAGAAACATGCTAACAACTTGCTAATCATGCTAGCAAAATGTTAATCATGCTAGACATATGCTAGCAACTTGTTAATCATGTTAGCAAACATGATAGTAACTTGTTAATCATGTTAAAAATGTGCTAGCAATTTGTTAATCGTGCTATAAACATACTAACAACTTGGTAATCATGCTAGAATAATGCTAGCAACTTGTTAATCATGATAGAAGCATGCTAGCAACTTGTTAATAATGCTAGAAACATGCTAACAACCTGCTAATCATGCTAAAAACAGGCTAACAACTTGCTAATCATGCTAAAAACAGGCTAACAACTTGCTAATCATGCTAACATGATAGTAACTTGCCAAACATGCTAAAAACGTTCTAGCAACTTGTTAATAATGCTAGAAACATGCTAACAACTTGCTAATCATGCTAGCAAAATGTTAATCATGCTAGACATATGCTAGCAACTTGTTAATCATGTTAGCAAACATGATAGTAACTTGTTAATCATGTTAAAAATGTGCTAGCAATTTGTTAATCGTGCTATAAACATACTAACAACTTGGTAATCATGCTAGAATAATGCTAGCAACTTGTTAATCATGATAGAAGCATGCTAGCAACTTGCTAATCATGTTAAAAACAGGTTAACAACTTGCTAATCATGCTAAAAACAGGCTAACAACTTGCTAATCATGCTAACATGATAGTAACTTGCCAATCATGCTAAAAACATTCTAGCAACTTGTTAATAATGTTAGAAACATGCTAGCAACCTGCTAATCATGCTAAAAACAGGCTAACAACTTGCTAATCATGCTAGCAAAATGCTAATCATGCTAGACATATGCTAGCAACTTGTTAATCATGTTAGCAAACATGATAGTAACTTGTTAATCATGTTAAAAATGTGCTAGCAATTTGCTAATTGTGCTATAAACATGCTAACAACTTGGTAATCAAGCTAGAATAACGCTAGCAACTTGTTAATCATGTTAAAATGTGTTAGCAACTTGCTAATCATGCTAGAAACATGCTAGCAACTTGCTAATCATGCTAACATGATAACTTGCCAATTGTGCTAAAAATGTGCTAGCAACTCGGTAATCATGCTAGAATAATGCTAACAACTTGTTAATCATGCTAGAAGCATGCTAGCAACTTGCTAATCATGTTAAAAACAGGTTAACAACTTGCTAATCATGCTAAAAACAGGCTAACAACTTGCTAATCATGCTAACATGATAGTAACTTGCCAATCATGTTAAAAACGTTCTAGCAACTTGTTAATAATGCTAGAAACATGCAAGCAACCTGCTAATAATGCTAAAAACAGGCTAACAACTTGCTAATCATGTTAGAAATATGCTAGCCACTTGTTAATCATTCTAGAAACATGTTAACAACTTACTAATAATGTTAAAAAAACATGCCAACAACATGCTAATCATGCTAGAAACATGCTAGCAACTTGTTAACCATGCTAGCAACATGATAGCAACTTGTTAATCATGTTAGAATCATGCTAGCAAATTACAAATCACACTAGGTTTGTGCTAACATGCTAGTAACATGCTATAAACATGCTAACAACTTGTTAATCATGCTAGCAACTTGTTAATCATGTTAGAACAATGCTAGCAAATTACATATCATGCTACAATTGTGCTAGCAACTTGATAATCATGCTATAAACATGTTAGCAACTTGCTAATCATGCTAGCAACATGATAGTAACTTGTTAATCATGCTAAAACATGCTATCAACTTGGTAATCATGCTATAATAACACTAGCAACTTCTTAATCATGCTATAAACATGCTAACAACTTGTTAATAATTCTAAAAACATGCTAACAACTTACTAATCATGCTAACATGATAGTAACTTGCCAATCATGCTAAAACGTTCTAGCAACTTGTTAATAATGCTAGAAACATACTAGCAACCTGCTAATCATGCTAAAAACAGGCTAACAACTTGCTAATAATGCTAGCAAAATGCTAATCATGCTAGACATATGCTAGCAACTTGTTAATCATTCTAGAAACATGCCAACAACTGACTAATAATGTTAAAAAACATGCTAACATGCTAATCATGCTAGAAACATGCTAACAACTTGTTAACCATGCTAGCAACATGTTAGCAACTTGTTAATCATGTTAGAATCATGCTAGCAAATTACAAATCACACTAGGTTCGTGCTAACATGCTAGTAACATGTTATAAACATGCTAGCAACTTGTTAATCATGTTAGAATCATGCTAGCAAATTACATATCATGCTACAACTGTGCTAGCAACTTGCTAATCATGTTATAAACATGTTAGCAACTTGCTAATCATGCTAGCAACATGACAGTAACTTGTTAATCATGCTAAAATGTGCTAGCAACTTGTTAATCATGCTATAAACATGCTAGCAACTTGTTAATAATGCTGAAAACATGCTAACAACTTGTTAATCATGTTAGAAACATGCTAGCAACATGTTAGCAACCTTTTAATCATGCAAGAAACATGCTAGCAGTTACTTGTTAATCATGTTAGAATGTAAAAATAAAGTTTTTCTATTTTAATATACATCAATGTGATCAAAGCTGAATTTTCAGCATTTATTTACAATAGAAATCTTTTGTAACAATATACATAAATTAGTCTATTTATATGGTTTCTGAAGATCATGTGACACAGGAATAAGTTATCATTTTTAAGTTAATTAACCTAGAAACACAATATTATTTTTCATCAAGTCTTACTGATCCCAGACTTTTGAACGGTAGTTTAAGTATGTATGTATTTATAATATTCATTTATAAATACATACATTTCATAGGAATTGTGACATAAGATAACCATTATTTTTTTCTAAATTTTACTGTTTGGAATTAACGTGTTAAGCTGACAACCATAGTATTTATATAAAACATTAAAACAACTATTACTACCACTATAGTAAGTATTGATAACTTAATATGATAATTTCTACAACAACAACAAATATTTGGTACAATTACCGTTAATGTGACATGAGAAAACATGAAAATGTCTCAAGAGGCATTATTTTACTGTGTTAACGCTTAAAATATTTAACTATGAAATAGTGTTTAACTGACAACCCCAGTATTTAATAAAATAATTAAATAAAATGGGAATAAAACCAAATTAATTCCTTACAAAAGTGGTTTACTATGGTATATGAAGGCAGCTAGGACCCGCAAGACTTTTGGCACAGTTAATGCACACCCAGAGGAATAGAAAGAGGGCTGCCCTACATAAGTGACCCTCATGAGGACACGCTTGTTTGCATTCGGACAGTTTTATGTTTATGATACATTTGCGCAATTTCACCTCCCTTTGGATGTAGGTCATTAAGGATGATCTTTGCTTTCCTGAACTTTCCATATGACTTTAGCAATAAAATTAAAATGTTTAAAAAAACCGCAGCAAGTCGAGAAAAAAAAAGTGCAGGGACCCTCGTTTAAAAAGTTTTACATTTTTTGTAATGGATGGTTTAGACATCATCTCATGTTCAAGACGTGTTTACCTGTAAGGGAAGACTCTGTAAGTCTTGTCTTGTGGTCCGATGGCCTGCGTGATGTTGTCGGTAAGCTCTCGTGCCATCTTCAAGGCGTCAATAAAGTCAGATGAGGTTTTTAAGATGGTGTGATAGCTCATAAAGTAGGTGGCGCCTACGTCAGTGTTGTTCTCTTTGAGATCCACAGCAGTGCTGTATGCAGCATGACCACTGTGTGAGAAAGAAAATTAGCTATGAATCAAAACAGAGATTCCTAAACTTTTTTGTGAGCTAAATCCACCTAAAGTGAATAAAATTTACTTGAAGTGATCAGTGATAGTTTAAGTGATGTTAACTTTTCCAAAAAAAAAATAAATAAATAAAAAAAATAAAATAAATCTAGTTTACTGCTACTAAACGCTCAAACAATCTGGTCACTGTACCCAACTTGTACTCAACATGGGTGTTTCTGGCATACTGGTAAAACCCTATGCACCATGATTTCTGAAAATTGCATTTAATTAGCCAATTAGAGATTGCAATTTTGGCAAATGTTTGGAATTCCTGCATAAATTTCAACCAGACACAAAACGGATCACTAAATTATTTAAACTTACCCTTTTCCACACTTGATATTTGGGTTGTCTGAGAGAAACATGGGGAGGAAGTGCATGAATTCAGTACCATTAGGCCTCTGTTTCCCACTAGGGGTCATTGGTCTGCAGTGAACACAGGTCTTATCCTCCACTGAAGGAAAGAAAACATCATAATCATTAAAAAACAAAAAAACAAGACTTCAAAAGCCTTTAAAACAGTGGTTCATCCAAAAATACAAATTCACAAAAGTCAAACAGGTTTGTTATTGTAGGTAAATAAAGACAGAAGTTTAATTTTTGAAGAACTATCCCTTTAAAAACACAATTGGATACTAAAAAAATGTTTTGATTGTGATGATATATCAGGGCTCGAAATTAACTTTTTTACTTCGTAGCACTGAAAAGTTGGGAGCACCAAAAAATAATTAGGAACACCCAATGAATATTAAGGAGCACAACAACTGCCAATTGAGTAGAACAGCCAGCATTCCTCCTGGCTTTTATTTGTATTAAAGCACCAATCTTGATTCATCATAAATCATCTTCTTAAACAAAACATGCAGTTTTTTAATGAAGTTTTTTTTATTATGAAGGGAAAACAAAATCCAAACCCACATGGCCCTGTGTGAAAAAGTGTTTGCCCCCTAAACTCAATAACTGGTTGGGACACCCTTAGCAGCAACAACTGCAACCAAGCATTTGCGATAACTTGCAATGAGTCTGTTACATCGCTGTGCAGGAATTTTGGCCCACTCATCTTGGCAGAATTGTTGTAATTCAAGCATGAACCACCTTTTTAAGGTCATGCCACAGCATCTCAATAGGATTCAGGTCTGGACTTTGACTACGCCACTCCAAAGTCTTCATTTTGATTTTCTTCAGCCATTCAGAGGTGGATTTCCTGGTGTGTCTTGGATCATTGTCCTGCTGCAGAAGCCAAGTTCGCTTCAGCTTGAGGTCATGAACAGATGGCCGGACATTGTCCTTCAGGATTTTTTGGTAGACATGGTTCATTTATCACACCAAGTCTTCCAGGTCCAGAAGCAGCAAAACAGCCCCAGACCATCACACTACCACCACAATATTTTACTGTTGCTATGATGTTCTTTTTCTGAAATGCTGTGTTACTTTTACGCCAGATGTAATGGGACACACACCTTCCAAAAAGCTCAACTTTTGTTTAGTCAGTCCACAGAGTATTCTCCCAAAAGTCTTGGGGATCATCAAGATGTGTTCTGGCAAAACAGAGACGAGCCTTTATGTTCTTTTTGCTCAGCAGTGGTTTTCGTCTTGGAACTCTGCCATGCAGGCCATTTTTGCCCAGTCTCTTTCTTATGGTGGAGTCATGAACACTGACCTTAACTGAGGTTGCTTAACTGAGGTCGCTGCGCTCTTGGGGTAATTGAGGCAAGAGAGGCCTGCAGTTCTTTAGATGTTGTTGTGGGGTCTTTTGTGACCTCTTGGATGAGTCGTTGCTGCGCTCTTGGGGTAATTTTGGTCGGCCGGCCACTCCTGGGAAGGTTCGCCACTGTTCCATGTTTTCGCCATTTGTAGATAACGGCTCTCACTGTGGTTCGCTGGAGTCCCAAAGCTTTAGAAATGGCATTATAACCTTTTTCAGACGGATTGATCTCAATTACTTTCTTTCTCATTTATTCCTGAATTTCTCTGGATCTCAACATGATGTGCAGCTTTTGAGGATCTTTTGGTCTACTTCACTTTGTCAGGCAGGTCCTATTTAAGTGCGAACAGGTGTGGCACTTCATAAAAAAAACCTTATTTAAAAACAGCATGTTGTGTTTACTTGTGTTATCTTTGATTAATATTTCAATTTGTTTGATGATCTGAAACATTAAACTGTGACAAACATGCAAAAAAATAAAAAGTCAGGAAGGGGGCCAACACTTTTTCACACCACTGTAAATAAAAAATAAACAGCACAGTTCTTTCTTAGTCGTATTAAGTGCAAACAATAAATGCATCCATAATCAAAGTAGGCTACTCTCTAAATATTCAAAGTGCAAATAGAAATTTTCCATCATGATACAGAGCTATAGAAAACTACACAACCTATTATAGCCTACATACTAATAACAGCCTAGATATCAGGCATGTGATTGGCTAAGGACAAAAAAGCAGGAAAATATACTAGACTATTTTTTGGTGCCCCCTCAGTACTCGGTACCCTACGCACAGTGCGTGATGCGTGTGGTGGGAGTGGCAGCGCTGAATGAACCTTATTGAAAAGTGTTAACTTACCATCTTATCAGTTAACGGTTAATAATCGGATAATGATCTGCGGTTGTCGGTTGGGAAAATTAACCGAAATGATCATCCCTAATAGCTAGCAAATACAAGTAAGTTAATGTTAATGCAGCTTAAACATCCTGCCATAGTGGAAAATTACTCAAAATCGATCATCTAATCAATCGACAACAAAGTCAAATTAGTAATTTATAGGTTATATACAGTATATACCACTGTAGCGCGAGAGCGACTGAGGTAACTACACTGCGCAGCAGGAGCTTGACAGACAGGTGATCTGACCAATCATACTTCGCCATATGCCATTTGCGAACGGTCGCAAATACGTGACATAGGTCACATTTTCAGGTCGAAAAATCCGGAATTCCGGATTAATCCAGAAAAATCACATCCCTGAGATATGTTATGTACCCTAATTTGCGCACATGGGGGAGTCGCTTTCTAAACGTGGAGTAGGCCTATTAAAATTGATTTTAAAGAATGTGCGCTGCAGCACGAAATATAGTATATTTCTTCAAAATCAGATTGTGGAAACCTTTTAATTGTCCACAATCAGAGAGAGAACAGAGAAGCTGTCACTGTATCAGCTCACAGTAGTCTGTACAGCAGTTAGCAAAAGTTTTGTAAAGAAATGAAAACAAGTCGCACCACAACAATTTCTCACACTCGCACAAATGCTCCCATATATATTTTGAGGTTGCATATGCGAATATCCGCAATTTCGAGCCCTGTATATTTACATATCATGACATATCATTTCCATTCAAATACATTTGCAAAGAGTAGGTTCCAAGATTAAAGAATGGTGTGATCTGTACAGTAGAAACTCAACTGAAAATTCAATAACTAACAAACAACACCCTGGACAAAAGTCCTCTGGGGTAGTGGAGGTCAGGGCTCTGTTGATTCGCTGGATAATGGTTTACCTGAAGCATTGCAGAACGCTCCTGTGTTGTTAAAATATCTGCAGCAGGAGGACTGCGGTTTCACCCAGTCAAAGTAGTCATCCAGCCAGGACGATGGAACGTTGCTGATCTTAGTACTGAAATTACGACACAACAGATTAAAGAGAAGTTTTTTTTCAAACTGAAAGCAGCTGGTAAAGTCCTCAACTTTTCTGGGAATTTCCTACACTTACATGACTAATAAAATAAAGTAAAACATCACATGTTTATTACAGTTAACTAAAACCAAAATCATAACAAAAACAATGTTGTTCCTTGAAATAAAATATATAAATAACTAAAACAAAAATCTAAAAAAAAGGAACAAAAACACACACACACAAAATCACTAAAATTAAAATGGAATTAATTTTATATTAATTAATATTAATAAAAACTAACAGCATCACAATATTACACAAACAACATTGGTTTATTAAACGTAAATCTTTTTTCTCATTCAAAAGGTGTCAAAATGTCACTCACTAGTTATTTAAGAGAGATGCGGTATAAATTTGCTGGACTAGAGAATTGCTGTTGCAGCCCACTCCGCCACACACCGCATTCTGACCCTCAGACGTTTTGTAGTCATGTCCGTCTTCTACCACAAAGTAAACCGGAGCCCCAGTGTGCAAGTACTCACT
This sequence comes from Garra rufa, assembly GCF_049309525.1. Taxonomy (NCBI): domain Eukaryota; kingdom Metazoa; phylum Chordata; class Actinopteri; order Cypriniformes; family Cyprinidae; genus Garra; species Garra rufa. Next base: position 38,959,561 of record NC_133370.1, read on the forward strand.
CAGATTTCCAAAATAATTCATCACATAGGAGTCCTGTGACCGAGAGAAGGTAAAGATTTTTGTTTAAAATGACCACTTTCAGGTTGTTTAGAACGCAAATATGTGTAAAGGTGTGAAAATATACGTACATCAGGCATGGACAATCTCTGATCCAGTCCAATCTCCACTTTATTAACAACGGCTATACTAAATGAGAGCATTCCCACAAACACAGCAACCTGCAGATGAAAAAAAAAGTCTTATTTTATTATTTATATTAAGTTATTTATTAATAATGCATTCAAGTGTAAAACTAAGATTAATATTTTTTCTGTTTTGACCTGTTTCTTTACACTTACCACCAGGGGGCGCACCCAATCCTTTAAGATGAAAGGTGCATATATTTTCTTAAAAAAGAGGAATAGGTAACCATCTGATTTTTCCTGCTGTCCATCAGACAGCTTTACACAGCACAATATATCTGGCCGATTTGCCTGGGGAACAAAAACATTAAAAAAAGTAAATAACGTAAAGCCATATATGTTAAGCGTCAATCATTTTCAGACCATTCAACGCCACATATTAAAACTAAATGCTGATACATAAAATACAGTGGGTAATCAATCACTGTTTAAAGTATATTAAAACCTATGCATGCTACTTTCAAAAAAAGCTGACTCCCAAAACTTTTTCTGTGTGGTGATTAGTTTGCAGAAGTAACAGAAAATGTAACTTATCCAATAAGCTTACATAGATTTTTACTTTTACATTGCAATTTTTTCTAACCTAATTAAATTTAAGAAAATAATAGCTGAATTGATAAAAATGACCCTGTTGATAAGTTTATACGCACTTGATTTTTAATACTGTGTTGCTACCTGATTGATTCACAGCTCTTTTTTTTTGGTGATAGTTGTTTGTCCTGAACAGTTAAACTGCCCACTGTTCCTCCTTCAGGTCTACAAATTCTTAGTTTTTTTTTTTTTTTTTTTAGCATTTTTGTGTATTTAAACCCTTTTCAACGACTGCATGATTTTGAGATCCATATTTTCACACTGAGGACAACTGAGGGACTCATATGCAACTATTACAGAAGGTTCAAACGCTCACTGATGATGCTCCAGAAGGAAACACAATGCATTAATATCAGAGGGTGAAAACTTTTGAACAGAATGAAGATGTGTATATTTTTCTGAGTTTCCCTAAATATTATATTTCTTTCATTTAGTACTGCCCTTCAGAAGCTGCAGAGGACACTTACATGTTTCCCAGAAGACAAAATATGTTACATTTACTCCAATCTTCAAATTCAAAAATTTTCACCCCTGGCTCTTAATGCATCGCGTTTCCTTTTGACGCATCAGTAAGCATTTGAACCTTCTGTAATAGTTGCATATGAGTCCCTCAGTTGTCCTCAGTGTGAAAAGATGGATCTCAAAATCATACAGTCATTGGAAAGGTTAAAATACACAAAAATGCTGATAAACCAAAGAATTTGTGGGACCTGAAGGATTTTTGAAGCGGGCAGTTTAACTTTAAACTTTTAAATGGGGTCATTTTTATAAATTATTATAAACTATTATTTTCTCTTGTGGACTATATGTGACCCTGGACCACAAAACCAGTCATAAGGTTAAATTTTTATATATACATCATATGAAAGCTCAATAAATAAGCTTTCTATTGATGTATGGTTTGTTAGGATAGGACAATATTTGGTCGAGATACATCTATTTGAAAATCTGGAATCTGAGGGTGCAAATAAATCAAAATGCTGAGAAAATCACCTTTAAAGTTCTTCAAATTAAGTTCTTAACAATGCATATTATTAATAAAAAATTACATTTTTATATATTTATAGTAGGAATTTTACAAAAAAATCTTCATGGAACATAATCTTTACTTAATTTCCTAATGATTTTTGGCATAAAAGAAAAAAACAATAATTTTGACCCATACAATGTATTTTTGGCTATTGCTACAAATAAACCCCAGCGACTTAAGACTGGTTTTGTGGTCCAGGGTCACATATGTAAACGTCTTTTATGTGAAGTATCTTATTCAGGTCAGTACTAAATTAAAAAATAACATGCATTTTGTATGATTCCCCCTTATTTTGGTAAAATAATTCACATTTTGCAGATTCTGCAAGGAGTACAGTTTTCACCTCAACTGCACATGCATTTACACATACTGTTAAATGCAGCACATGAATGCAGTTAAGCTGCTATTACAAATGCATAATTAATGTTTTGATGTTTTAACGTTCAATAGTGATATTTGAAATGATTTTGGGGACAAAAAGGGAAAATATAAACCTAAAATTGCCAGTCGGTGGTGGCAATCACTGCATGGGTCATTGAGTCATTTATTCAACTTTGATTCAGTAACGCAACACTATGGTGTGTTGCTCAGAGACACAAAACAGTTCTGCTGTGGCTTTGTTTGAAACTATTTTCGTTGACAAATACAGCAAAAACAGGAACTTGTGTCTAAAAAGTAAGTCGATATTAACTTCTTGTTTATTGGATTATTTTATAAAATCAATAACACATTTGCAATCATACTGATATTTGGAGAAAAAAAACCTGCACTATTTGTGTGATATTAATTTTCTAATTTTGCATTCTCATACAGCTAGTAATGGTGTGACCTTTGACCTCTCACCTCTTGTCTCTTGATGTCCAGGCCCAGCAGAGACACAAAGCAGCTGATCTGCAGAAGGAAGTCAATGAAGATGGCCAGACCAGCGAAGAGAGAGAATGTCCTCACTGCAGGCATGCTAGACAGAGCACCTAAAAACATACGCACATAAGAAAACTATAGTCGTCTGAAACGGGAAATGAGAATCATATGATCTACACTTCATAACACAGAATTTTTTCCCCTTTTTTCTGACATTGCACACCACTATCTAAGGTTGAAATACCTAAAAAGAAAGCAACTGTCTCAGAGAAGGAAGAGAGGAACATGCTGGGAGCCACCTCTCCCAGGATACGTCCAATCTGCTGATGAAGCTCCTCCTCAGGCATTCGCTCATCTCTCTGAAGAAAATAAAAATGTATTATTTGCAAGTTTTGTGAAGGCAAACAACCTCATCTATCAACGATCTTACAGGGCTCGAAATTGCGACCGTTTTGGTCGCATATGCTCCCAAAATTTAATCTGCGCGACCTCAAATTATATTTGGGAGCATTTGTGCGAGTGCAAGAAATTGTTGTGGTGCGACTAGGTTTCATTTCTTTACAAAACGTTCGCTAGCCTAACTACTGCACAGACTGTTGTGAGCTGATACAGTGACAGGTTCGCCGTTCTCTCTTTTGATTGTGGACAATTAAGAAGTCTCCACAATCTGCTTTTGAAGAAATCTACTATATTTCGTGCTACAGCGTAACGTTACATTCTGTCAGATACAATTCTGCCACCTCCGTCTCAATATACTGTACAACGCGGCATACATTCACATCAAATGATAACTCAGCGGCAGAGTTCCACTCACGCAGGGGCGTATTTTCCACTCGGGACACACTTTTCAAAATCCCGTTGGTGTCCTCCCACTTTCAAATGGTTTTGTTGAAGTAATCTCTTGTGTTGTAGAATGCACGCTCCGCGCCGTCGAGAGTTTTGCACGATCGTTAAAACGAAACCAAAAGTAAAACGCACACGCGCATTCAAAAGCAATTTTAATACCCTACGTTTAGAGAGCGACTCCCCAATGTGCGCAAATTAGGCTACATAACATATCTAGGCTGTTATTAGTATGTGGGCTATAATAAGTTGTGTAGTGTCTATATCTCTGTATCATGCTTGAAAAATTCGGTTTCTATTTGCACTTTGAATATTGAAAGAGTAGCCTACTTTGATCATGCCTGCATTTATTGTCTACACGACTAAGAAAGAACTGTGTTGTTTCTTTTTTGTTGTTTATACTGTAGATTGTTTAAAAATGCAGTGGTTGCCTCTAATTTAAATGGCTGTACCTATAATAGAGAAAACAAACATCTTGTTCATGTACTCATATTTTCATTCATTCTTATCCCTTGCTTAAGGTGTAAAATAAATATATAAAAAAGGCTTTCAGAATCAGCCTATTTGCTTGTAAAACATCTGCAATCAGAATCGACCATGAAGAATCAAGATCGGCGCATTACTAAAAAGAAATTAGTGCTCCTAAAATTTTTTGGGTGCTCCTAAATTTTTGAAGTTGGGAGCACCAGTGCTACCAAGTAAAAAAGTTAATTTCGAGCCCTGATCTTAGAAACACTGAAGTGAAAACAAAATTAACATTTAAAAACAGGAACCAAAAGGTGCTCCTTTGAGCTATTTTAGTGGACTAAGTCAGGTTACGTTAACGATCAACAGAATGTCATTTTTGATCTCCTCTCAGATATTTACATATTGTGTAAAAACACCACCACCACCCACCTGGTAAGTTTGCACAATGATAAAGATGTTGTCCACACCCACAGCCAGCACAAGGAAGGGAATGACCTCAATGACTATCAGCGTGAGGGGGATGCCGGCGTAGCTGAAGATACCCAGCGAACACGCGACTGAACTCAACACGATCAGGATACCGGCAATGCCCAGAGAGATTTTAGAGTCCACCTGTAAAAAAAAAAATTCAGGGTTTAAAATAAGAGGGAGATTACAAAATGCATGTTATTTTTTATTTAGTACTGACCTGAATAAGATATTTTACGTAAAGGTGGTTTACATACAGTCCACAAGAGAAAATAGTTGAATTTATAAAAATGACCCAGATAAAAAGTTTGCATATGCTTGATTCTTAATACTGTGTTGTTACCTGAACAATCCACAGTTGTATATATATATTTTTTTTGGTTTAGTGATAGTCATGAGTCCCTTGTTTGTCCTGAACAGTTAAACCGCCTGCAGTTTTCTCAAAATAATCCTTCAGGTCCCATGAATTCTTTGGTTTTTCAGCATTTTTGTATATTTGAACCTTTTGCAACAATGACTGTACGATTTTGAGATCCGTCTTTTCACATTGAGGACAACTGATAGACTGACGGATATACTCACTGATGCTTCACAAGGAAACACAATGCAGAGTTGGGGGGTGACAACTTTTTAATTTGAAGATCAGGATAAAGCAAACTTATTTTGTCTTCTGAGAAACATGTAAGTACCTTCTGTAGTTTCTAAAGGGCAGTACTAAATTAAAAAAATATGATTTTTAGGCAAAAAAAAGAAAAATGTACACAACTTCATTCTGTTCAAAAGTTTACACCCCTGGCTCTTAACTAGTTTCCTTCTGAAGCATCACTGAGTGTTTGAACCTTCTGTAATAGTTGCATATGAGTCCCTCAGTTGTCCTCAGTGTGAAAAGATGGATCTTAAAATCATTGTTGGAAAAGGGTTCAAATACACAAAAATGCTGAAAAACCAAAGCATTTGTGGGATCTGAAGGTTTTTTTTTGAAGAACAGAAGGCAGTTTAACTTTTCAGGACAAACAAGGGACTCATGAACAACTATCACTAAACAAAAAAAACAGCTGTGGATCATTCAGGAAACAACACAGTATTAAGAATTTAAGTGGTAAACTTTTGAATGGGGTCGTTTTCATAAATTCAACTATATTTTCTCTTGTGGACTATATGTAAACATCTTTTATGTGAAATATTCTATTCAGGTCAGTAGTAAATAAAAGAAATAACATGCATTTTGTATGATCCTTCTTATTTTGGTAAAATTGTTAACATTTTGCAGATTCTGAAAGGTGTATGTAAACTTTTGACCTCAACTGTATGTGGTAAATAAGCCAAAGTAATGGCTAAGGGACATCTACTAAAGTTTTCTATTCTATTAATATCGGAAGATTAGAAAGTGTATATTGTTTGTATAAGTGCATAAGGTTTATTGCATATTTATCTGAATTAAGCAATACCCAAACTCTTCATTTTGCACCATTACCAAACAAACATATCAAAATACTGCTGCAGTGTCGAAATTAAGGCCACATTTAGAATAAAGACACATGAGGGTCTTACCAGCAGGGTTCGGAAGCTGTTAATGTGTCCCAGAGCCGCCGAGATGTAGACAAACATGATGACGTAGCTGATCACGATGGTGGTGACATCACTGTTGCTCTCGCGGTTGATCTCATCTTCAATGCTGCGCTCCGAGCTGAATGAGAGGGTCAGGTTGGGGTTGTCATAGTTCTTGACAAAGTCGATAAACCTGTGGAGGTATGGGTAATCATGGTTACTCCTGAATATATATGACCAAATACATGAGCACAAAAGAGTTGCCATTCTAGATTAAACCTATTCATTTTTTATAACCTTTTCATAAAATACATACTTACACTTTCTCCCATGCCAAAGCTTTGCCTAGTTTTTCTGTGTCATTCAGGTAGTTGGTGACAGGGAAGGTGATCACTAGAGCAGTGGCATTGTTGTAGGCAGTGCCTATATTTGAAAGAGGAAAAAGAGAAAATAAAAAAAAGTCAAATAAAAGTTATAATTCTTTATAATGAAAAAAAAGAGAGAACATTTTCAAAAGCTAAAAGAAAGTTTCTTTAGGCGCTTTCGCACCACACAGTTCTAGGAACTAGTCAGTAGGGTCGTTCCTAGAGAACCAATTTCTCCCTCAGGCGGTTATTCTGGTTGCATTCGCACTGGTAGCAGGAACTCTGAAGCAGTCGACATTGACATCTTTATTCACAGCATTTACAAACATCAACAACCGGTGAATGGAAAGCCCTGTGTTTGGAGCTGTTTTTGTTGTGTGTCGTGGGTTTCGTGAGATCGGAGATGGAATGTAAACAAACAATTTACGCGACTGAAAGAGCATTAAATTAGACTAAATCTCTTATGACAACTTGCAGTGTTATCATCAAGGCTGAGAAAAGAACACAACGCTGCAGACAACAGTTCATTTAATATTTGTACATGATTTTCAAAAAAAAAAAAAAAGCCAGGTAGCCGATGTTTCGTATGTGTTTGTCCAATTAGCATACACTTGCATCACCGGTAGTTCCTAAAGAACCGTTTTAGACCCTACTCTGAAGTTGAAGCTAATTTAGTTCCCTCAAATAGAGTTCCTAGATCTAAATACGTACCTAGTTCCTGCGGTGCAAACACGCCAAAAAGCGATAGCTTCCACCAATAGAACTATGAAAAGGTTCCTGAGGTGTGAAAGCTACTTTTAATTCTCTATTAGCCTATTAAACATACTAAATATGATTTGTACCAAACAGTGAAGAAAAACAAAGAAAGAAAATTATAAAAGCTTGTTAAGACAGAAAAAAAAAAAACACCATTCATTGGTAAATCAAAATATTGCTAGTAGAGCAGATCTGACCTATGTATTTGTTTCAAAGTGTTTTACATTTTTTAAATTATATTTACAATATATGTTTGAATATATGTTCTCTTAATTTAATTATTTTATTAAGCAAGGATATGTTAAATAGATCAAAAGTGACAGTATAGACTTCACATTGTTAAAAAAAAATACATAAATGCTGTACTTTTGAACTTTATTCATCAAATAATCCTAAAAGAATTAATAATAATAAATAAAATAAATAATATTCAATTAAATAATGTGTGTACATGTGTATAAAAATCACAGTTTTCCACAAAATTATTAAGTAGGACAACTGTTTTCAATACTGATAATAAGAAATATCTCTTAAGCACCAAATCAAACTAAAATGATTTCTATAGGATCAATATTACTACACAGTATCATTGTTTTTTGTTTTGTTCTGCTTTTCTTCAGTATTTTTTCCATTAAAAAAGGCATTTTTGGTAAGCATAACAGACTTCTTTTAAAATTATAAAAAAATATATAATAAATCATTGTCACTTTATATTAGGTCCTCTTAACTACTAAAAAATAAGTACAATGTACTTTTTGTGTTCATATTGAATTACAAAGCACATTGGTTTTATTGAGGTGGGATATGGGTAAGGTTAGGGACAGGTTTTGTGGTATGGGTAGGTTTAAGGGATGGGTCTACAGTGTAATTAGAAACATAATTAAATGAAGATATAAAAAAAAAAAAATACAAGTACAATATAAAAACATGTATTTACAAAATAAGTGCATTGTATGAAATTAATTTAAATGCAAGTAGTAGTGAAGGCCACCTAACATAAATTGGGACCAAAAAATCTTACCAAGCACAAATCTTCAAAAGGTAGGGAATGCTACCAAAATGAGATTACAATGATGCCTTTGTTCTTTTGTATTTTATTTCAGTCAAACTCACCCTCATATCCCCCAAGAGCAAGCCAGGGGAAAACTGGTCCTCCAAATGTACCCATGCAGGGGTCATGTAAGGGGCTTGTGTCATCCAGGGCCGTTGGAGAACTGAGACAAAAGCAAAAGATAAGATACGATGAATAAAAAAGTCAAATTCAATTTATTTAGTTTAATTTATATTCAAGTTTAACAAATGCAACATGGATAATAATAGAGTGCTGCAGGGAATACATTTTTGTAGTTCAAAAACTTGAAACAAGGTAGCATTTTAGCACTTCAAGTTGCATAGTCCTTAAGTCAAAAGGTGTTTTAGATAGGCTTTTGGTTAAATGCCTGAATGAAAGACTGTACTAAACACAAGCTAAAGATATTTTCACATTTTATTCTACAACATAAAATACATGAGCAATGTAAATTTTTTATTTAAGTCTAAATTGTATTTAGGCTTTAAAACGCATAAATGTGACCCTGGACCACAAAACCAGTCTTAAGTCGCTGGGGTATATTTGTAGCAATAGCCAAAAATACATTGTATGGGTCAAAATTATTGATTTTTCTTTTATGCCAAAAATCATTAGGAAATTAAGTAAAGATCATGTTCCATGAAGATTTTTTGTAAAATTCCTACTGTAAACATATCAAAATGTAATTTTTGATTAGTAATATGCATTGTTAAGTACTTAATTTGGACAACTTTGAAGGTGATTTTCTCAGTATTTTGATTTATTTGCACCCTCAGATTCCAGATTTTCAAATAGATGTATCTCGGCCAAATATTGTCCTATCCTAATAATCCATACATCAATAGAAAGCTTATTTATTGAGCTTTCATATGATGTATATATCTCAGTTTTGTAAAATTTAACCTTATGACTGGTTTTGTGGTCCGGGGTCACAAATGTGTTAAACTGTGAATACTATCATGATGAATAAAACTTGTAAACTTTTGGTGGTCACAGAGCTTATTTTCTGCAGGGAATCAGGGTGGCTTACAAAATTACATCTATTACTCTATTAATCCAAAAGAAAAAAGGTCAGTAGAGCTCACCTGACACAATATAGAAAATGAGTGTGGTAGTCAAAGTAGATGAAGAAATCATCAGAAATGTTACGATTCAGGACTTCATGGCTGTTCTGGAAGTAGTTTAACACACTTAGGATGGTACAATTGTCATTGTAAGGAGCCAGTGGAGAAAGGCAGATGTCTTTAAGTGTCACTGTCTCTCCCTTATATTCAGCTTTTAGGTTTGTAATTTCTGTCTGGAGATCCAACACCTATATGGACAAAGAAAGAGTTGAGTATGGTGCATGGAGACTTGACTGAATGATTAAAACACTAAAAAAAAATATCATTTTGACTTCATTTCAACTTAAAAGCTTTCAAAAAAATTAGGTTAATGGTACTACTCATGTGGCTCATGTTGACTTGCCTGATGAAGGAGTGTTATGTTCAGAATGGAGGAGAAGTGGATGTCTGGTCCAGTGATAGGTGAGAAAATGAATGACGCATCAACTGGGGTGGTGATGATGAGCTGCTCGGTGCGGAAAAATGGTCCGAAGTGCTGGTCGAAATAGTCCTTCTCCTGCCTGGCCCTGCTGCTAGGAGACGACCAGAGCTCCACCGGATTGGTTGTGATGCGCATGTAGGACAGCCCGGCTGCGCAGATTGACACCAGAACCACGCTGGTCAGGATCACTGTTAAGGGGTGACGCACACACAGGGAGCCCCAATTGCTGAAGACAACGCGGAGACAGTTCTCAAAACGCTCACCCAATGTCTCGCAGTACGAAGCATCACCTAAAAAATAAGAATGATATTCAGTAAAGATATGAAAAAGGATTAGTTAAAGGATTAGTTCACTTCCAGAACAAAAATGTACAGATAATGTACTCAACCCCCTTGTCATCCAAGATGTTCATGTCTTTCTTTCTTCAGTCGTAAAGAAATTATGTTTTTTGAGGAAAACATTGCAGGATTTCTCTCCATATAATGGACTTCTATGGTGCCCCCAAGATTTGAACTTCAAAAATGCAGTTTAAACGCAGCTTTAATAGGGCTCTAAATGATCTCAGCTGAGGAAAAAGGGTCTTATCTAGAGAAACGATCGGTTATTTGCGATGCGCATGCATAGTCTGTGTAATCCGGGTCAATACAGCTAGGGTACATTTTCGTCTTCAACTTTGCTGTTTCATCTTTTTTTGTAAAGGCTCTTTGATCTTTGTATGTTCACTTTGTAAACACTGGGTCGGTACTTCTGCAGCGATGTAGGATGATTTTGAAGTTGGGGAAGAAAACGAGATGGGAGTTTTTCGACATGCCCTAACTGTATTGACCCGGATCACATGCATGTGCATTGCAGAGATGAGACAAGACAAGCATTTCAGGTTAAAAAGCATATAAATTGTCAATTTGTTTAGAAAACAACTGATCTTTTCACAAGATTAGACCCTTCTTCCTCGGCTGGGATCATTTAGAGCCCTTTGAAGCTGCGTTTAACTGCGTTTTGGAAGTACAAACTTGGGGGCACCATAGAAGTCTATTAGATGGAGAGAAATCCTGAAATGTTTTCTTTAAAAACCAATTTCTTTACGACTGAACAAAGAAGGACATGAACATCTTGGATGACAAGGGGGTGAGTACATTATCTGTAAAAAATTTTTTACAAAAGTGAACCAATCCTTTAAGGGTGTGTTCACACTTGTAGTTCGGATTGTTTGGTTCATTTGGTCTGGACCAAAAAAGAAAATGATAGCGTTCACACTGGCATTTTTGACAGCGAACCAAAAGATACCAAACCTGAAGGCATAATGGCATGTTCGCAACCTGATTGGTCGAGTTGAATGATGTATATTTCGTGATGGAACTCACCAAACAAAAGGAAAAGATGTGTTAGACATAAAGCACTAAGGACTAAGCACACTTGTTGTGTGCATATGATTTAATTTTCACTACCTGTGAACTCAACAAGAGCCCATAAAAGGCACTTTACCTCATCGTTGCTTTACGTTTGCCCTCTGCTCATTTGTTTTGTATACACCACTTGTTCCCTTCGTGAAATCATTGATTGATTCGTGTTGCGGACCGAGAACACTAAAAATGGAGATCACTAAAAGAGCAATTGCACCAGAGTTCGTTTTAATCGTTCGTGTGAACACGCTCTAAAAATCTAATTCAGAACTTGAGGATCTCCATTAAAATAATACAATTCCATGTTTATACAAAACAAACCCATACAATCACGAAAAAAAAACTTATCTCAGACCATCATACTGTTTTAAACAGTTATGTTTTTACCTAACTGAAATTACTTTAAGCACCAATATAACTATATATATATATATATATATATATATATATATATATATATAAAGAATAATTATAGCCAAGGACTCTGATTTTAAAATTTCTACACGTCATGTGTCCCTGCTGCTTATTCCAAAAAAATACTGTGATACAACTTTTCATTTTACAACCAGCACATCAAAGTCTAAACATAATAAAATAAACATTTTCATAATTCAACAGTAAATCATAAAAAGTGCTTCTGTTTGCTCTGAAAGCACAAGAAACTGAACCATCTACTAACCCAAAACCTTTTAAAATGACAATTAAGACTTTTAACTAAATAACATTTGCCATATTTAAGACATCAAAGACTTTAAACTTGATACATTTTTTAAAGACCTACAGGGACCATGATTTGAAGAACACTCATGTCCCCATCTGTCACTAATGATGTACTTACCTACAAAATCTGTGCCATCAGAGTTTATGGAGTGATACATTTTCGGCTGGTTGCTATCAAGAATTGGGGCATATTCGGATGTGACCATCCTCCTCCTGTAATAATAAAAAACATTGAACTTTGGCTCAAAATTAAGCAACCTGCCTGAAATTGGCCTGTTTGACCCATGACTGATGTATGACCCATCATAAACCAACACTATCTATTTGCAGATTTCAAACAACATTTATGTATAATTGTATACATGACTGCATCGTTCATACTGTATATTTAATTAAACCTGCATGTTGATGCTTAATTACTAGAAATTAGAAGGAAACTTGCAACACAATATCCTACTGATGTTTTACACGCAGTACAAATTACAGTCAGGTCCATAGATATTGGGACATCGACACAATTCTAACATTTTTGGCTCTATACACCACCACAATGGATTTGAAATGAAACAGTATGCGCGTTAAATACAGACTGTCAGCTTTAATTTGAGGGTATTTGCATCCAAATCAGGTGAACGGTGTAGGAATTACAACAGTTTGCATATGTGCCTCCCACTTGTTAAGGGACCAAAAGTAATGGGACAGAATAATAATCATAAATCAAACTTTCACTTTTTTAATACTTGGTTGCAAATCCTTTGCAGTCAATTGCAGCCTGAAGTCTGGAATGCATAGACATCACCAGACGTCGGGTTTCATCCCTGGTGATGCTCTGCCAGGCCTCTACTGCAACTGTCTTGTTCTTGGGGCATTTTCCCTTCAGTTTTGTCTTCACCAAGTGAAATGCATGCTCAATCGGATTCAAGTCAGGTGATTGACTTGGCCATTGCATAACATTCCACTTCTTCTCCCTTAAAAAAACTCTTTGCTTGATTTTGCAGTATGCTTTGGGTCATTGTCCATCTGCACTGTGAAGCGCCGTCCAATGAGTTCTGAAGCATTTGGCTGAATATGAGCAGATAATATTTTCCGAAACACTCCAGAATTCATCCTGCTGCTTTTGTCAGCAGTCACATCATCAATAAATACAAGAGAACCAGTTCCATTGGCAGCCATACAGGCCCACGCCACGACACTACCATCACCATGCTTCACTGATGAGGTGGTATGCTTAGGATCATGAGCAGTTCCTTTCCTTCTCCATACTCTTCTCTTCCCATCACTCTGGTACAAGTTGATCTTGGTCTCATCTGTCCATAGGATGTTGTTCCAGAACTGTGAAGGCTTTTTTAGATGTCGTTTGGCAAACTCTAATCTGGCCTTCCTGTTTTTGAGGCTCACCAATGGTTTACATCTTGTGGTGAACCCTCTGTATTCCCTCTGGTGAAGTCTTCTCTTGATTGTTGACTTTGACACACATACACCTACCTCCTGGAGAGTGTTCTTGATCTGGCCAACTGTTGTGAAGGGTGTTTTCTTCACCAGGGAAAGAATTCTTTGGTCATCCACCACAGTTGTTTTCCGTGGTCTTCCGGGTCTTTTGGTGTTGCTGAGCTCACCGGTGCGTTCCTTCTTTTTAAGAATGTTCCAAACTGTTGTTTTGGCCACGCCTAATGTTTTTGCTATCTCTCTGATGGGATTGTTTTGTTTTTTCAGCCTAATGATGGCTTGCTTCACTGATAGTGACAGCTCTTTGGATCTCATCTTGAGAGTTGACAGCAACAGATTCCAAATGCAAATAGCACACTTGAAATGAACTCGGGACCTTTTATCTGCTCATTGTAATTGGGATAATGAGGGAATAACACACACCTGGCCATGGAACAGCCGAGAAGCCAATTGTCCCATTACTTTTGGTCCCTTAAAAAGTGGGGAGCACATATGAAAACTGTTGTAATTCCTACCTGATTTGGATGTAAATACCCTCAAATTAAAGCTGACAGTCTGCAGTTAAAGCACACCTTGTTTCAAAAATGTTAGAATTGTGTCGATGTCCCAATATTTATGGACCTGACTGTATATCTTATGTTTAGTGTGTTCAAAACTGTAATATATTGTGACTGTTGACTGGTTTCACTTTCATCTGCATTGAACTTAAGCAATTACATCCATGGCCCATTTTGAGTGTTACGCTACAAACATGCTACACTACTTTTCACATGTTGTTAAAGAGAAAATTTTTATTAGAAGTATAGATTCTTGCTATCGATGCTGTGTCATAATGTAAAAAAAAAATTTAATTATAAAAAGCACATCCTAACAAGCTTTTTTTCCCCCAGATTCACAGTCTTCAAGTATAGAAATTAGGAAAGAAGTATTGCAATTTCCCTACTGTAGTAAGCAAAAATAATATACCTATCAAATATTAATTTTCATTTATTTTACAGTGCGGTTGTTTTACAGCATTTGGCTATTACAGTGACGCATTGCTGCCACACACATATTATTTTTTCCACTCAATTATGTCGTAATAACGAGTTATGATGTTAAAATTACATCTTTTCTCATAATAAATAGATGTTTTCTCATTAAAATGACATTTTCTTGAAAAAAAAAAAAACTAGTTACGTCGGTAAAACTACAGATTCTTTTCCGTTATAAGATGGTTACATTATGTGGCCGAGCTAAGCTTGTCCGGGCTGCTGTTGCCACAGTCCTGATATAAACGAGGATCTGCAGGAGGGATAACAGAAATACACTGTTTTAAATGTATTTTAATATAATGGTTTTTATTGTAGCGGCATGTTTATTAGAATTAATCTCCAATCTGTCAATATAAGGTTATCCAATAACTGCATTCAGACCCAGAGGACTCGTTTAAGATGATCAGATGAAAACTCTGGGCTTGGAATATTTATTTATTTATTCTATTTGTTTAACAACAAATCGTAATACAAACAAGAAAAAGAAAAATGACAAACGGTTTGATTTTAGTGTTAAAATTTTTATTAATATCCTTTCATTATTAAAAATAGGCTAATCTTTGAAATTTTAATTAGACAAAACAGATGAATGAAAATTGTGCTATTTTTCGCATTTTGTTCATGGGTAAAAAATGCGCTTATGCTTTAATATCTGTTTCACATATGTGGGTGGCCTTGATACTTTAGTCTGATTATATATGAATTATTAATTATTAAATGATATAGGCTATCTTTGGATAAATCTTATGGGGTAAATTGCAGGCTTTATACTGTAGGAATAGGCTGCGCTGCGCTCTTTATTAATTAAATAAATACAAATTTGTTTGTTTTTAAATTCAATTTTGTTTTGTTTTGTTTAACTGAAGTAGCCTAGACCTTTCAAGCTGTCTATAGACATAACAACAGAGAGCGTACCTTTGTTATTTTACAAAAGCATTTTATAACGTTTTGTTGTTATTGTGGAAGTACACAAAATAAAGCAAACATTAATATTTCTTTCCTCGGTTATCAAAATGCAAAAGATTGTGCCAGCGCTGCTGACCTGAGAAGTGCAGTGTTGCACTTTATATAAAATGTATTTGCAAGAAGTATAGCCTATGCAACAGCCAAACAGCATGAAGAAACGTTATTGTGACTATCGCTTAGCTCACTCACATAATGTACCCATATATCTTATAACGAGGAAAAATATATCCTTTTTACAAGAAAAGATGACGGTTTAACGAGAAAACATCTCATTATTATGAGAAAAGAAGTTTTAACGAAAAAACACCTTGTTAAAACAACATAAGATCTGGTTATTATGACATAATTAAGTGGAAAAAATAACATGTGTGGCAGCAATGCATCACCATAGGCTATTACTGTCCTTGTTGTTGTTATTATTATTATATTCTAATTAGTTTGGCTTCCTAAAACACCTGTGTGGATGTAACTTAGACTGAGACAGTATATCACAACTAAAAAGAGCGTAGAGTTCCCTTTAAAGTTCAGGTACAAGTCAATTCACTGACTTAGTTAAGAACTTGGCGCTCTTAATTTTGAACCCTCAAATTTTAAAATGTACAAAATTTAATTTTTTTTTTTCCAATTCTTCATTTTTTTTAATATCATATCATGATATTATTGTATTGTGAAATTTTGATATTGTTTGATATCGATTTATGGTAAATCACTATGCAAATAAAACCCTTCTGCAATGTTATAGATTGTTTTGAGGAACTTTCCCTCACAAATCTTTAATTTCATTAGTTTCAAATCTTTAACATTTCATTTCATTAGAGCATGTTTAGAGTCAATTACCTGTAACACCAAGCCCCCAGCACAACTCCAAAAAAGATGATGAGGAAGGCTACGTAAGAACACCACATGATGACGGTCATGGCGTCCAGGCCGAGAATAGTCCAGGGTGGAAGTATTGGAGGGGCCACAGGTGTGGGGCCACATGCTCCACTGCAGTCCTGACATGAGCAGGGCCCTGACCCGTCATCCAGAGACTGTGTACAGTTGAATGTCACGTTGTTCATGGGAGTCATACCGGGTACATCTGGGGAGACCAAATATTTTTAAGACCCATATAATATATTTTCAGCACTGAAACCATTGTCAACAATCTTCATATGCTGTCATGCACACTAAGCAGTTTTTCGGGTCACATTATATGAGTATGGAAGCAATAAAATGAGTGGATTACAAGCAACAATTCAAAAGCTTTTATGACTTTAAACTCAGTAAAGTGTCTTGTGATTCTGAAAGTGTTTTTGAGTGTGTATACCTGAGAAATTTGCTTTAATATCGAAGGGGACTTGGCCATTGTTGATATCGAACATGTACTCTATCCAGTTGTTAGGAGTGCACTCACTAGCGTCTCTCCCGCACAGCAGACTGAGGGCTTTGACATTGGTGGAAGGGGCCTGAACATCCTTGCAGGCATTATACATGGCTGCAGAGAGACATAAAATAAATGACTGTGTTACTTTTGCTACAGTATTTTAATACAAGTTATTTACAGTCCTCTAATTTGATTGGCTTTATTATAAGATAGAAGTCATTTGATTTAATTTAAGAGTAAAAGTAACTTAATATAAGTAATTTAATATAAGAGTACTGGGACATTTGTATCACTTCACTTGTATGGGTTCATGGTGTAACAAACCAGTATATGCAAACAGTGCAGAATGCAAGCAAAAAAGGCAGAGAAGCAAGTATTTTTGCCAGAAGTGAGGAAAAAGTTTATGAAAGTCAGAGCGTTGGTGCTGGAATGAGGTTTCTACAGCAAGCAGGAACAGAAAGCCAAAGTGAATACAGAGCGCTTTGAAGTCGAAACAGGTCCTGATATAACCTGCTTTTCTAACTGGACAAATCGGAACTATAAAAAAATAATAATAACAACCACTTATATATTATATATCACCAAATAACAAGAAATACTTGTATGAACTTGCAAGAAATACAAATGAATACATTTCTTAAATCAATGATGTTCTAAAGAAATTTTAATTGCTGATTACTTTAAACTTAAGTAATTTTAAACTAATCAGTAAATTTGTGATCTTCTCCTCTAATCACCGTTTCTCACCATTGGCAAAGGTCTGGGTGATATAGTAGGTCACCTCTTCCACATTACTTTGGCTTGTGTTAAATGTAGAGAACTGTGTGGAATTGACGAAATCACTCTGTCTGGGACTGCAGGTAAGCTCGCAAAACAGGGTCATGAAGTTGAAGAAACATGCTGGACACCTGACACAAAAAAAGAAAAAAAAAAACGTACAGCTTTTATAAAGTGCATATTATATTACTGAAATAAGCCAGACGATTCTCCTAATGTAAGCTGTGTCAGACAAGTACAGTCGTGTCCAAAAGTTGAGAATTACATAAATATTGGAAATTGGAAAAGTTGCTGCTTAAGTTTTTATAATCGCAATTTGCATATACTCCAGAATGTTATGAAGAGTGATCAGATGAATTGCATAGTCCTTCTATGCCATGAAAATTAACCCCCAAAAAAACTTTCCACTGCATTGTTAAGAAGGCTTCAGGGCGTCCAAGAAAGTCTAGCAAGCGCCAGGATCGTCTCCTAAAGAGGATTCAGCTGCGGGATCGGAGTGCCACCAGTGCAGAACTTGCTCAGGAATGGCAGCAGGCAGGTGTGAGCGCATCTGCACGCACAGTGAGGCCAAGACTTTTGGAAGATGGCCTGGTGTCAAGAAGGGCAGCAAAGAAGCCACTTCTCTCCAAAAAAAAAAACATCAGGGACAGATTGATCTTCTGCAAAAAGTATGGCGAATGGGCTGCTGAGGACTGGGGCAAAGTCATATTCTCAGACGAAGCCTCTTTCCGATTGTTTGGGGCATCTGGAAAAAGGCTTGTCCGGAGAAGAAAAGGTGAGCGCTACCATCAGTCCTGTGTCATGCCAACAGTAAAGCATCCTGAGACCATTCATGTGCGGGGTTGCTTCTCATCCAAGGGAGTGGGCTCACTCACAATTTTGCCCAAAAACACAGCCATGAATAAAGAATGGCACCAAAACACCCTCCAACAGCAACTTCTTCCAACAATCCAACAACAGTTTGGTGAAGAACAATGCATTTTCCAGCACGATGGAGCTCCGTGCCATAAGGCAAAAGTGATAACTAAGTGGCTCGGGGACCAAAACGTTGAAATTTTGGGTCCATGGCCTGGAAACTCCCCAGATCTTAATCCCATTGAGAACTTGTGGTCAATCCTCAAGAAGCGGGTGGACAAACAAAAACCCATTAATTCTGACAAACTCCAAGAAGTGATTATGAAAGAATGGGTTGCTATCATTCAGGATTTGGCCCAGAAGTTGATTGAGAGCATGCCCAGTCAAACCGCAGAGGTCCTTAAAAAGAAGGGCCAACACTGCAAATACTGACTCTTTGCATAAATGTCATTGTCGATAAAAGCCTTTGAAACGTATGAAGTGCTTGTAATTATATTTCAGTACATCACAGAAACAACTGAAACAAAGATCTAAAAGCAGTTGAGCAGCAAACTTTGTGAAAACAAATATTTGTGTCATTCTCAAAACTTTTGGCCACGACTATACATGTTATTTGGTTTCAAGTAAAAACGTGACATGGGTTAATAAATAACCTGCACGTGACTCAACAATGGGTCAAAGTTCTTATGCCACACTACTATCCATATGTATCTTTATTGATGCATATCAGCCATACCTAGACAGGTACTGAAGGGGGATCTGAATGTTGTTTTTCAGTGTCCTGAGCTGTTGAGTGTCACAGCAAACTTCGTTGTCTCCATAGACCAGACCTGGGCATAGCTCCTGCAAACAGTGTGAGAGGTCACAAATGATTGTGCTTTCAATGAAATCATTCTTAAAAAGCAAAATAGAATGTATTGCAAATAGATTCTGGTCAGTTTGAGTCAGGAAAATATAGGACTGAACAAAACATGCTGTATACTTTTTTAATTTAATCAAATTTTATAAAATAAAAATAAAAATAAATTAAAAAATAACTGTAAAAAATACTTAATTACAGCAATAAGAATCACTATGAATGTAAGAATAATAGGATTGGTCTACAAACAAAAGGCATAACAATTTCTCATAATATAATATACAATTGAAGTTTACGTACACCTTTCTCATTTCTTTTATGTCTCTCAAAATGTGTTTTTTATTTAGTACTGACCTGAATAAGATATTTCACATAAAATGTTTACATATAGTCCACAAGAGAAAATAATAATTGAATTTATAAAAATTACCCTGTTCAAACATTTACAAACACTTGATTATTTATACTGTGTTGTTACCTGAATGATCCACAGCTGTTTTCTTTTTTGTTTAGTGGTAGTTGTTCATGAGTCCCTTGTTTGTCTTAAACAGTTAAACTGTCCACTGTTCTTTCTGAAAATCAAAATTCTTTGCTTTTCTTTGTATTTAAACCCTTTCCAACAATGACTGTTTGATTTTAAGATCCATCTTTTTACACTGAGGACAACTGAGAGACCCATATGCAACTATTACAGAAGGTTCAAACGCTCGCTGATGCTTCAGAAAAAAAAAGAAGATGCATTAAGAGCCGGGGGTGTAAACTTTTGAACAGAATAAAGAAACTCTTATTTTTCTTATTTTGCCTAAATATCTTCTTTTTTTTTTTTTTTCATTTTGTACTGTCCCTCAGAAGCTACAGAAGATGTTTACGTTTTTCACAGAAGACAAAATAAGTTAAATTCACCCTGAATTAACCCTCTGGCTGTTAATGCATTGTTTTTCCTTCTAAGGCATCAGCGAGCATTTGAGCATTCTATAATAGTTGCATATAAGACTTGAGTCCCTTAGTTGTCATCAGTGTGAAAAGATGGATCTCAAAATCATTTTGGAATGGGTTCAAATACACAAAAATGCTGAAAAAGTAAAGAATTTGTGGGACCTGAAGGATTTTTCTAAAGTTTAACAGTTAAACTGTTAAGGACAAACAAGGGACTCACAAACAACTATCACTTGACTTAACCAAAAAAAAATAAAAAAAACAGCTGTGTGTAAATTCAACAATTTTTTTTCCTCTTGTGGACTATATGTAAACGTCTTGTATGTAAAATATTTTATTCAGGTCAGTACTAAATAAAAAAATAACATGATCCCTCTTATTTTGGAAAAAAAAAAAAAAAACATTTGTAGATTCTGCAAAGTGTATGTAAACTTTTGACTTCAACTGTATGTTTGTGATATTTCCCATAAAGTACTGCTTTGTTGACAATTTAATTAAAATGCATATTTTGTCTCAAAAATAAAAGACAGGTAAATGTTTAAAAATTTAAAAAAGAGACACTCATTTTGCAATTCTTTTTGGTAGAAATTACACAAACTCAAACTTCACTCAAACTCCAAATTCCAACTTTTATTGTATGTGAATGTAAAGGGAAGTAACTAGACAATTGAAGTGTTATCTACTGTATTCTATAGGGCTTTATGGGTTCTTAAGATTTACAGTACAGGAAATGCAAAGTGTGACAATCACCCATGACTGAACAGTGTCTGCTCATATCAAATTCTTCAACTGTTGATTCAAATCTCTTTCTGGCTGGAGTTTTTGTCACTGCGAGGTTTGACGCGTAAGACAACAGAAATAATTCCTTATTCAAAGGTCAAAGCGTACTAATTAGGGATGCTCATATTGACCGTTTAACCGTTAACCGACAGTAAGAATTTTAACCGATTATTACTATCAGTTAAACGGTTTAAAAGGGGGTTTTTCTATGTTTTTTTTTTTTTTTTTTTTTTTTTACGTTTGCTGCATGGTGAAAGAAATAATGCTATTTGTAAGTTATCTGTTTACTCACGCGTGTGTGTCGACACGTGCAGTGTGGCTGTACAGACATATTTCGCTTCACCTTTACTTAGTAAACAGATGTAGTATATGCAACTCAGTGGCAAGTGGCGTTATTGGGTTATCAGAGAGTGAATCCGTGAGTGAATGTATTCAAATTCTGAATGAATTATAGTCTAGAAAGTGCGCAATAGGCGCTCCCGTTACAATCACTGGAAAGCTATCACCTACCTAGAGTAGTTCATCGCAATCTCATAAAGTTATTAAAAAGTAATAAAATAACCTTTACACTGCACAATTAATCTCTTATTTATATAATGCCAACACTTTCTTTGTTTTAATAAGAGAGTTCGCGAAAGTGTAGAAATCAGCAAAACTGAAACCGGCACTTTGGTTGGTGAGTGGATTGAAACATAGCCTCCTCTGATTGGCCACAGTGATAATCGAATCAACATACATGTCTGTGATTGGCTATTGCTGAACGCTGTAAAACACGCGCTTCTCCACACACATATGACAGTGGATGGAAGTCCCGAACCGCAAATTGAAAGGGTTTTTGTGATGGTGTTTTGTTCGCCGATCTAAGAGTTAACAGGCAGCGGTCCTGCCTATCCGTACAGCATGTGGACATGTTAAAAACTAGGCACACTGAGGTATTGGCTGGCCTGCTATATATTTTTATGTCTGATGAGAAGAATAAGACCGGTACAATTCTTCAAAGCGCATAAAAGGATTCAGTGTGTTTTAGTTTTGTCATCTTAATTAGCTAGTTATTTAATTTATACATATTTAGTGTAGGCCTATTTATATATATTTTTTTTTTTCATTCAGAACCGCTGCTGATGCGTGATAATTTAAGTATATGTCAATACAGTTTTTGTTGTTGCTCTGTATGCTGCTGTTTGCACGTTAAAATAAAACATTTGCTTGTATTTTTAATGTATCATCACAGATACTCGTGCATTCTATTTTTATTTTAAACTAATTTATTATTCTAATTTTATCAGTTAACGGTTAATGTTCGGATAACGAGCAGCGGTTGTCGGTCAGGAAAATTAACCGAAATGAGCATCCCTAGTACTAATGTTAAAGGGATTTTTGGCGGAAAAGATCCCTTTAAAAGTCTCAGTTTTTGGACTTTACATCATACAGGTTTGGAACGACATCAGGGTGAATCAATAATGACAAGTTTCATCTAAACTCTACCAAATGTCTTAACCAGTGGTTCTAAAGGGGTATGTTCTCTTACATGAAGCAGGTCCTGTCCGTCTTTATCAGGTAAAGGTATAGGTGGCCCTGTGTAATTGCAGTTTAGCTTCTTCTCTGGAATTTTAGTGGAATTACCACATTCACCGTACCAGATACAGTGCTGGCCATGCACCTGAACAGACAAGAGAAAACATTAGGAAGAATTATTCACAGATTGAGCACAACAGCAGTCTATACGGAGAAACTATGGATCATTTTCCATTGCTTTTGCACAGAACATGACTACATCTTTCAAACAACATGAATTTTTTCTTCTCACTCAGACACAGCAATAGCAGAACTCTATCTACCAACAGGCTATTTAAAGATTTTTTTCATAATTAATAACACTTTATAATGTTACCTGTTGTTAGTGTTAAAGACATTGTTTTGTAAAGTGTAATTAGTTTTGAAAAAAAAAAAAAAGTTAGTTTCCTAACTACTGTTAAAAAAACAAAACAAAAACTGTAATCTTTTAGGTCATCATCTACTCTCTGTTCTAAACATCTGTTTGGCATGATATGTAACCACTGAAGTTTAAAATTAAAATGTTCCTCAAAATCCTTCCCTTTTTCAGTTTCATTTGCGGGGGTTACTTTCAAGACAACAGACCTTGTTGTCTTCCACAAGGCATTACACTTAATTTCCTAGAGTAGTAAAAATCCTTCAAACCACATAGAGACTGTTACCACGTCACAGAATGCATCTGAGCGAAACTAGAAAAGTATACATTCCTTAGCCATTTCATCACTTTTGCAGTCATGTGGCCTGAATTCACAGACACATGCTAAGTTCAGAGGAACCCAAGTCAATTTTCAACTGATCTAATCAATTCAACTATGATGTACTGTGTTTAAGATCAACAGCAATTAGATATTTAAATGGTAAATGGTACAAAGCGTTACAAAGGTCACAGTTCGGGATTTAGACCAAATAACTGTCAAGCTTTTGTTGTGCTGAAGAGTCTTCACTCATCTGGAAACAAAAGAGCGTGACTGTGCATGTGACTGAGGGTTGTGCCATCTCTTACGCAGGAAAATTTGGGACAGTTGAGTCATCATTTTTACAATTCCTTTTTCCCCGTTTGGTTTGTTATGACTCATTTATTGACATGACAACTATGAGTAGGCGGAGTCTGATAAGTTAGAAAAACAATGTCCTGATCATTCACAAGAGAAATCCCCTATAAGGGTAACACTTTATTAACTATTGGCTGTTTATTAGTACATATGAAGTACATATTAATGCCTTATTCTGCATGACCATATTTTAGATTCCTAACTTCCTTACTACCTATTAATAAACAAAGCTTATTGAGGCAAAAGTCATAGTTAACATAGTTAATACAGAGAATTGGACCTTAAAATAAAGTATGACCAAACAAAGATCTTTAAAAAAAAAAAAAAAAAACCTAGTAACCTAGCAAGCCAAAGTAACCTCTAGTAACCTGATCATACTATTAGAGCAACTGTCTGATTGGAAACATAACAGACTGAACCTACCCTTGTCATTTTTTGTACAGCTGCTTTGCAACGATTTGTATTGTGAAAAGCGCTATACAAATAAACTTGAATTGAATTGAATTAGTAATTTCCCTTAGATAACGAGTGCCACTGTTGGGTTAGTCAGATTAAAATTAAATCAAAATTAACAATTACAGTTTCGAACTTCTTTAATACAGGACATTACTAAACTTCATTTACTTTACTTGTCTAACCAGTAATAACAGACCGACAAAACCAGTAGCAATTTTGAGATTACAGTTGGTTTTGAAGAAAAAGTATGGCTGGTTTTAAAGAGCTATGAAATCTATGAGCGCTTTTTGATACCATTTGTATTCCATTTTGAAATATTTTAAGTAAACAGCGTTAATATGGTAAGAAGTAAACACACATTGCTATTAAATTAGATTAATTTTATATCTATATACCTATTAATAATATTTTATTTATTTTAATACAATTCTGAACGATTCTGAATCTAATTTTCCAAAATAAGAGGGATCATCCAAAATGCATGTCATTTTTTATTTAGTACTGAGCTGAATAAGACAATTTCACATTAAATGATTCTTAAGACTGCGTTGTTAACTGAATGATCCACAGATAGTTTTTTGTTTGTTTGTTTGTTTAGTGATAGTTGTTCATGAGTAAAAATCCTTTGGTTTTTCAGCATTTTTGTGTATTTGAACCATTTCCAACAATGATTGCATGATTTTGAGATCTATCTTTTTCACTCTGAGGACAACTAAGGGACTCATATGCAACTTTTACAGAAGGATCAAATGCTCGCTGATGATTCAGAAGCAAACACGAAGCATTAAGAGCCGGGGGGTGAAAACTTTCTGAATTTGAATATCAGGGTAAATTTAACTTATTTTATCTTCTGGTAGACATTTAAGTATCTTCTGTAGCTTCTTAAGGCCAGTACTAAATAAAAAATATGATATTTAGGCAAAAATAAGAAAAATGCACAC
The DNA here is from genome assembly GCF_049309525.1 of Garra rufa. Taxonomy (NCBI): domain Eukaryota; kingdom Metazoa; phylum Chordata; class Actinopteri; order Cypriniformes; family Cyprinidae; genus Garra; species Garra rufa. The sequence continues at coordinate 38,984,429 of NC_133370.1, forward strand.
ATCTTCATTCTGTTCAAAAGTTTACACCCCTGGCTCTTAATGCATCATGTTTCCTTCTGAAGCATCAGTGAGCGTTTGAACCTTCTGTAATAGTTGAGTCCCTGAGTCCCTCAGTTGTCCTCAGTGTGAAAAGATAAATCTCAAAATCATACAGTCATCAAATCATACACAAAAATGCGGAAAAACCAAAGAATTTGTGGGACCAGAAGGTTTTTTTCTGAAGAACGGCAGGCAATTTCAGGACTCATGAACAACTCATAAATAAAATGCATTTTGTATGATCCCGCTTATTTTGGTAAAATAATTACATTTTGCAGATTCTGTAAGGTGTATGTAAACTTTTGACTTCAACTGTACGCAGTGTTGTAGTGGAGATCAGCACATTCAAGTCTGAGACAAAAACAAGTTCACATGCCATATTTTCACGGTTATGTCAGGAGTCTCAATTAGCTTGTATCGACCAAAATAAGCTCAAATAAACTGGTACTGACTAAAAATCGAAGGTGAAAAGCAATTTAAAGCTGTAGTCTCAATTCGTTCATTAATTCAAGCTAAGCTTCTCAGTATATATAATAAGTACCATATACTGTCATATTTGATGGTTTTCTATTTTGTAAGAAAATGAAAATGAAAGTAGGGCAGTGATCCCAATATCAGCGAATGCCTCTATACACGTGGAACAGATTTATATTACTCCTAAATACCCTAACCTAAACTTTAGGGGTAGTTTCAGTTTTTCCTAAGCCACTGCTTATTTTTAGTACAGGTCTTTCAGTACTTATTTTGACAGACCAAGGGTATTTTTATTTAAGAAGTGAAAGCAGTTTCACAAACTGTACAGTTTTACAAATTGAGAAACAATTAGAAAGCAGATGTTATTCTTTGATATTTATGTCAGTCAGGAATAGGAAACCAAACAAATGAGAACTAGGATCACTTGGTTACCAAACACTAGTGATGCTGGTCTCAGGTCACTTAAATAGATGGACTCAATCATATTCTGACTCATGGTCATTCACATGAGTCAAAAGGATCTCACTACATGAGAGAAAGAGAGCAAAAAACGGATTTAACATTAGTTGGATTAAAGGTTTTAGACCAAACAATAGCTGTACATGCTAGAGACTATGGCATTTCAAACAACATGAGATTGAATTTAGATTGCATCCCAAGGACAGAACAGTCCAACAAAGTTAAAATAAATCCTGTTTTATTAATGGAAAAAATAAATGAAAGCAAAAGCACATGAACTTAAACGGATTATCCCCTTTCTGCATCTATTTTTAGTCAACATGGAAGCGTTGTTGTATCTCAAAGCCTAGTGAGCTACCAACCTAGACAGCATTTTTGGCCATCACAAACCAAAACAGCACATTCAGAACGCGCCCAGAACAGAGCTGTCCAGACAGGCGGCTCTTTAGGTTTTGGGAGTCATCCAGTGTCAGTGTGTCGTTATGCAAAGGTACATTTGACTCATCCTAACGCAAAGCAGCTTAACAGAAAGCGCTCTTTCTATCCTTGAAACGCACCATAACAGCAATTCTAGTCTGCTAAAAGCTGATCTTGCATGTTGGATCATGTGGTGCCATGTAAATCTGCAAAGACTGACAGATGATTCACATGATGTAGCAAATCATATTTCCTCTATCCATAACCTCTGCAGTTTAACAAGAAGAAAAATGAACGTTTCACTCTTAAAACAACTAAAATACATGACATGCTTTCAAAACCAAGCATTTTGACTTCAAAAACACACATAATCGCTTTGTGGATTTGAGTAGACGTGATCTGACAACTCTTGAAAACTGTCAGGCTGGTTGAAGTTTGTGCTAGGCTACAAAGAGATACGCACTAGTTATAGTCAAAACACAAAATAATCGCCACACTTACCCATTGCGATAATAAAATTATGGCCCATAAAAGACAGAAAAGCTGTTTTCTCCCCGGTAGAAGCATTGCTCCTCTGACTCCAGAGCTCTTCTCTAGAGTAACTCTCATCTGTTGTGTTGAAGCTTTTTTATTTCCTGTTACCAAACCTTTCTCTGACTGGATATGCGTGGGATTCAGAGTTGCTGCCACCTATCGGTGTAGAGTGTGTAACACAAAGGCTGGAGACTCAAAGGCTCTTGTTTAATGTAGCGTTGGCATCTAGCGGCTGAATGGGAGAACTGCATCTAATATGGCGACAGCTTGGCTCATGAATATTAAATAGTAACGTGACGTTCGCCAAGCAGGCCTAGTTGATTTGCTGAAAGGCTAATGTTACGACTGGACGCGTGATTGACTATGTTAATATTCATGAGCCAAGCCTTTTCCGTGGAATACGTCATGGTTTGAAACTATGTGAGAAACTATTAGGCATATTGAGGTTCACTAAAATAACAACTTTAATAATTTAAATGAATATTAGCTGATGCTCATTATGAATTATATTTCTGAAGTTACTATTTCACTTTTTCTCCTTATGTACAAGAGCGCCGACAGGGTTCTCTCAAAGTCAAAAACATGAACATGTTAATAAAATGATTATTTGAAGCTATCTAACAATGTTCTCAAATCATTACAATCATTCATGGAACTTTTTTCTGAAACGTTTTAGTTAAACGTTTGTCTAACATTTTTTAAAAGTAACTATCTGTTGTAGAACATTCAGAGAACATCAATGCTGGAAAAAAAAAACAGCTAAAACCAGCCTAGGCTGGTTTGCTGGTCTTAGCTGGTTTAAGATGGAAGTAGCTGGTTTTAGCTGATCTCCCAGCCTGACCAGCCTGGCTAGGCTGGAAAAGTGGCCCAAACCCCTCTAACACCAGCCTGCTGACCAGCTATAACCAGCTAAAACCAGGCTGGTTGACTTTCACCAGGAAATCCCATAATTATGGCAAAATTATAAAATTGAGTGATCCCCAAGGGATCCCTAAAAGTTTATACAGTGCCAAAGTATTCTTCATTTTTTAACTTATGTTGCTGCCTTTTGTTAAACTGCTTTAAATGACTTTTCCCCACATCAAACTACATTCCATACACCATAATGGCAAAGCAAAAACAGAACTGTCACAACTTCATACATTCATTGAAAAATAAAACTGAAATAAGTACATTGCATAAGTATTCATACCCTTAACTCAGTACTTAGCTGAATCACCTTTACAGCCTCAAGTCTTTTTGGTTTTTAACGTCTTTGCAAATTTATTAAAAAATTTTTTTTAAATGATTCTATTGCATAAGTATTCATATCTGGGACAGATGAAATTCAGCTCAGGAGCATTCATATTGCTTGTAGATGTTACCACACTTCAAGTGAAGTTACCCTGTGGCAAATTCAGTGGAATGGGTAAGATTTGGAACAGCACACACATCTTAATGAAAGATCTAACAGCAGAAAATGCTAATCAGAGCAACAACCAAGGTAAAAAGTCACAAAAACATTCTGCTGCATTGAAGGTTCACAGAAGCATGTAGTCATTACCCTTAATGGAAGAAGTTTAAAACAATGAGGACTCTTCCTAGAGCTGGCCTCCTGGCCAAACTGAGCAATTGATGGAGAAGGGCCTTGGCTAGAGTGGTGACCAAGAACCTGATGGTCGCTCTTGTTGAGCTCCATGATCATATGCAAACAGAAAGAACAAACATAACTGCTGAGACTTAATCCTCTACTCAGTGAAGACACATGAAAACACACTAAGAATTTGCTAAAAAAAGCACCTAAGGAGCTTCAGACTGTGAGAAACAAAATTCTCTGATCTGATGAATCTCAATTCCAAGAATCATGTATGAAGGAAACCAGGCGCTGCTCATCACCTGCAGAGAACTATTCTGAAAGTAACGTGTGCTGGTAGCAGCCTCATACTGTGGGGCTGTTTTTCAGCGGCAGGGACCCGTCAGAGTAGAAGAAAAGCTCAATGCACCAAAATATTGAGATAGCCTTACTGAAAACCCAGTCCAGAGCAATCAGAACCTCAGACTGGGCAGAAGGTTCAGATTCCAACAGGGCAATGACCCCTAAGCACATAGCAAGAGTAGCTTATAGACAACTCTGTGAATGTACATGAGTGGCCCAGAGCCTGGGCTTGAACCCAAACAAACTTTTATGGAGAAACCTGAAAATATCTGCCAGACCCCATTTAAGCTGACAGAGCTCGAGAGGTGAAGAGGTGAGGCGAAGAATGGCAGATAATTTCCAAATGTTGATGTGCAAATCTGGTTGCATCATACCCCAAAAGACTTGAGGCTGTAAAAGAGCTTCAGTTAAGTACGGAGTTAAGGGTATGAATACTTATGCAATGTACTTATTTTAGGTTTTTTATTTTCAATACATTTTTAAGTTGTAACAATTCTGTGAAAAAAAACCCTAATTTAAAAAAAGGCAGCAACATAAAACGTGAAAAAAAAGTGAAGAGGTATGAATACTTTTGGAACTAAAAAACTAACATTCAGAGAACATTAAGAAATAACATTTTCAGAACTTAAATGGGAATAGCAAAACATTCGTAGAGCATATTTTGTTAGCTGGCTGTAACACATCAGAAGATTGGTTCTTTAACCTTGTATCTTTCTATTGATTAGAATTAATGATCAAAACAGCTTTGATGAAATTAGCCCTGATTAGATTGCAGGTAAAACACAACTGATAGTATCACACACAGTTAACAAGTATAGACCGACTCTTAGAAAACAAGTCTTTATTGAATTTACTTCTTATATAACAAAAGATGAGAAAGAACATTGTCACCATATTTTGAGAGCAACTGCAATGATCAAAGCAAGAAGGTTAGTCAATTTAAGATATCCAACCACATTACTTTGTTTTGTGCAACATAGCCGTCATAGAAATCAAGATATGTTCTGTCTGTGAGATATGTGTCAGATTGATTGAGTTACTATTACAAAAGTCAAGCAAGGTACAGGAGGGTGAAAGCACATGGACGAACAAACAGAAATGGAATATATGAGTGACCCCATATGTGGTTTTTATGACAATGGATAAAATACTCTGTTAGATACAATAATGCAAATGTCAGCCATATATTACAGTTCTGTACAAGTACCAGTCATATGTTGGGCTTCAGACGAAGCTGAATGTATAGTCACAGCCTTGTCCACACAGCCAACATTTCCAGCAAAAACGTTGTTAAATCTCGAAATTTAACTCAAATTTGACTTTCATTCACAGCAGAGAGGAATTAAACAACCTCTGAGTTCAGCTTAAGGTACATAGTGTTCCCAAAAAGTATCTGGACAACTGAGCCACTATTAAAAAATGTAAAACAAAGGGCATTTAATGTACATAAATATATTACAAACACATCTTAGTCAAGTTTATTAGGTTTTTAAAAAACAAGTAGAAGATACACAAGCTTTCAAATGTTTGGGGTCTGCATTGTTTGTTACGCATACGTCACTTATGCTCACCAAGGCTGCATTTGATCAAAAACACAGAAAAACAGTAATATTGTAAAATATTGTTAGACTTTAATATAACTTTTTTATGTAGTTTTCAACAGTCATTTCGTCAGTCTTTAGTGTCACATAATCCTTTAGAAATCATTCTAAAATGCTGATTTGGTGATTAAGAAACATTCTTCTTTTTCTTCTTATTATTTATTGAAACTTTGACAGAATTCTTCAATGAAAATTAAGGAGAACATTTAACTTGAAACTCATATTATTACATGAAATATTAATTTTAAAAAAATCTTACTGACTGCAAACTTTTGAAAGATAGTGTGTGTTATTCCAAATGAAGGCAAAAAGCTTTGCTCACGAACATGAATTACACTGCGGCAGATGTCACTTAGTTTAACATTTTGTGGCTGATGCAATAAAATGTATTCGTTTTTAAATGTGACTCAAGTGTCCAAATACTTTTTGGTGCAACTGTCTCTTTAAAACATAACGTTTTATGATTACAGACATTATTGAGCACAGCACAGTGGTGTAATTTATTTGCTCATTCAAAACATTAACTTGACTGAAACCAGATTACTTAAAAGCAGTCTTTGAATGTGTGTCATCAAGCTTGTTTCATGATATGCCATTTGAGCACACCAGCACGTTTCGACTGGCGTCACCACGGGATTCATATCCTGTTGTCATTCATAGTCACTTGTGACATTTGAAGAGAGAGAGACAGTTGTTCAATCCAACCAAGTTTAGCTGAGAACAAAACAAGCATATTTGACAGGTAGCCCAGTTTATGAAAAGCTCGTACTGTCCTTGACGGCAGGCAGACCTGTCTGACAACTCGGCAAAATGTTTGCCTGCGTATCCACTATAAATAGATGTCCTTCCATCTTTATCTACGGTAAAGTGGCTCATTTTAACAGTTGCTCTTCTCCGTAATGTGCTAGTGCACTTCCAGGCCCATGTACTCTGCGTTTTCCGCAGCCGGCAAGTGGCCGTTGGTGTGTGTTTTGAGCTCCAGGGGGCAGAAGTCCTGCTGGTAGTCTGGGTTGTCCATGCTGTTCTGTGGGTTGAAGCCATGTACGCTGAAGAACGGCTGGCTGGAGAGGAGCCGCGTGTGGGACGTGTTCAGATACTCAGGTGGGGCGGTAGTGGCTGCAGCGGGGCTCTTAAAGCAGTTCAGGTACTCTTCCTCAGTTTCGTCCAGCGCTGATGAAGAGTGCGGAACTGTGCGGGGGGGTCCGGGGTGTTGGTATATTGGGTTGGTCATGCTGGACATCAATGATTCATTCTGGTTGATATATTCTGGGAAAGAGGATAACATGGGGTTACATAATTTATTCTATCAATTATTTTAATTAGAAGTTTATTAAGATGTGCTAACTCAACATAAAAGACAACCTGAGGGTATTAGCATTTATTAAAGCTATTGGAGCTAAAATCACTTAATTACCCTCATGACAATCCAAATCTACGTAGGCCTATGCAGGGATGTGGTGATGAAAGGAAAAATGAATATATTGAAGGAAAATTATATCCCAAGGCTTTTGCATTTTTCTCTTGCAACACCTTTACGCTCCCTTGAGAAAAATGTTGCTAGTGCCTAATAACTTTGTTCGTTTGAGAAAGTTTTTGAGCAGCGGAGAAACTTTGTGTTCACTTGCAAAACGTTTGCATCCTCCAAAGAAAAATTGTGTTTGCTCACATAACATTTGCGTTTCCTTGAGAAACATTGTGTATGCTTGCAACAATTTAGTTCCCTCCCAAAAAACAGTTTGTTCACAAAAGTTTGGCATTTTCCTGAGAAACCTAAAGGAGGATGGATGAATGAACGCAAAGTTTCTATGAGAAATGCAAATCTTTTGTCAAATTAACATTACGTTTTTTGAGAGAATGCCGCAGTGTTGCAAACAAATGCACAGATTGATGCAACGAAACACTCTAGCGAAACAAAGACATTGAAATATCATTTTGTTTCTCCTATTTCATATTACCATATTCCTTTAGGAGCTCCACACAACCTTGTATAACTTCATTTTATATATAAAAATGTAACTTTTTACAATGGACCAGATTAGAATATTCTAAGATTTAAAAGCTAAATTAAAAAGGTGTTTTTAGTGAAAAGAGACCTAAATGGAACCCTGGGTATTAAGACTTGTATGGCTTAATATAACATACTGTAAATGATGTCTCTTACTGAAATGCGTAGTAGAAAACCCATTAAAGACTTGCTTTATTTTAAAAATCCACATCGTTTATACATATTTTGGACTATGGGGGGCGCCATTATTTGAAATGGCTGCACTCTGTGAGCTACTGGCACTATCTGTTGAATAACTCAGAATACACTCAAAAAACAAATACTGATATGATACCACATTGCTTACCACTGATTTTTCTAGCGATAAGAAGAGGAGAAAAGAAAGGGAAGATGCCTGTAGATGAATAAAACTTCCTAAACCCTCATTTTTGTTCTCTCCACTTTGCTTTTGAGGCTTTTAGTAGACCACAGCTACTGAAAGAACTTACAAACGGCAGAGACAAGAAACGCCAGATGCCATCCTGACAGGAAGTAAACATCCTGACACTTGTCATGATGCCGCAGCCACTTAAAGGGTTAGTTCACCCAAAAAGGAAAATTCTGTATTTAATTACTCATCCTCATGTTGTTCCAAACCTGTAAGACCTTCTTTCATCTTCAGAACACAATTTAAGATATGTTTGATGAAATCTGAGAGGTCTCTGACCCTCCCATAGAGAGAAGGGGTACTACCACGTTCAAGGCCCAGAAAAGTACCAAGATGATCGACAAAGGAAAAACTAAAATAAAGATTTAAGTCCACGTTTTCGAAAATGTGGAATAAAGTCATTTAATAAATTCGGTAGCTTCGTAAAAATTAAAGTTTAACCACTGATGTCATATAGACTATATCGATCCCCTTGGTAACTTACTTTTTTGGGCCTTGAACATGGTAGTACCCTTGCTGTCTATGGGAGGGTCAGAGACCTCTCAGATTTCATCAAAAATATCTTGGAAAAACACGAGGGTGTGTAATTGATGAATTGATGACGGCAACATTCTACTGTCCTGAGCGTGTTCAAAACAGCCGGAGCGCAACGACTCAATGTGATCTACCATAGTAGATGCACGCACGGAAGCGATCTGTCGCACCTATACGACACTCATTGTTTACATAGTGCATATTGGCCTTACTTGTGCTTATCCTTTTCCTTGTGCGAACTCATCTGGGAGTGTTGACTTTTCACCAGTTACATTGCCAGAGCATGTTAACGCGTCACGCACTGGCTGTTGTGAACGCGCTCCATACAGCTGAACGTTCCGGTGGATCAGAGGTAAAATATGATATAAATACTGTTCAGTTTCTTGCACAGACCGATCGTTATGTATCTTAATATATCATCACGAGCCGCAGGGTTTAATTTGGTTTTGTCTGTGTATGTTCTTTTTACTCTTAAAGATTTGGTAACCATTGACTGCCATTATATGGCTGACAGACTGCAACGGTTTGAGTTAAAAATCTTTATTTGTGTTCTACTGAAGAAACAAAGTCACCTACATCTTAGATGTCCTGGGGGTAAGCAGATAAACATCAAATTTTCATTTTTGGGTGAACTATCCCTTTAAGACGTTTTTCAGTGCGGATTTCTCGATTTCCAGGGGTTTTTAGACTCCTTGTGGGGGAAAATTGATGGTACGGAATTTGGTTTATCTCTTAACCTCTTTAGTAGCTGTCATCATATCAGTATTTTATTTTTCGAGTTGTGTATCCTGAGTTGTGTTGTGGTAAAAAAAGCAACAGGTGGTGCAACAGTAGCTCACCGAGTGCATCCATTCTACATAATGGCGCCCTCCACGGTCCAAAATATGTATAAAACGAAGTTAAAAAAAAAAAAAAACATTTCATAGGTTTTCAACTAAATATTTCAGTAATAGACATAATTTGTTATATTAAGCCATACCAGCCATACACTTGATACCTAGGGGTATCCTTTAAAGTTTGGGCTGTTTCCAATGCAAAAACTGACAGCCCCTAATGATTTAGTTTTATTTATACAAAAAAGGTTTGCTTTTGCTTTCGAACAGTTTTGAAACTACATGAGGGTTAGTAAATGGTATAAATGTCCCTATCCCTTTAGGAGCACAAAACAGAGCAAACCACAAGAATCCAAGACCAAGATTGAGCAACAGAGGTGCTCATTTCACAATAAAATAAAAAAGGTACATTTTATTTTATTTTTGTCCTCATATAGCATCAAGAGATATTACAAAAGATAAGATGATAATATATTTCCCAATGTCTGAGACAGTTTGAACAAGTTAAACTCTCCAGTGTGTGCTCGTACCATTCCAACCTGGAGCGGGCTGAAAGTCTCCCTCGTGGAAGCGTTCTGTCGGGTCTGGGATGTAACGCAGAATCAAGCTGTTCTCCCTTCCTGGGAAACCATTCTGAGAGAGAAAAAAAGTGTATTACTTAACAAGTGTCATCATGGTTAAACCGGTTTCATTTCCTGTAATTATCAATAGGTGACTGACTAGAAGATTACAAAAGCACAGCTGGGTACAGTTACGTAAGAAGTAGACCTTTGTCTTACATTTCATTTTTATATTGTGGGTGTTCCTTCAACTATGCAAACTTGCGTGTGTATGTATGTGCCACAGGTTGTATCTATCTATCTATCTATCTATCTATCTATCTATCTATCTATCTATCTATCTATCTATCTATCTATCTATCTATCTATCTATCTATCTATCTATCTATCTATCTGTTGTTGTTTGAGCAAGTTATTAGTCAGCAATGTGATACTGTCTTGATGTCCGACTTTTTAGGTTTGTCTTGATAGCTTTTTTTAATCTGTTTCTGTTTTGAATTATGAAACTCCCCAGGGCTCGATTTTGGCCCCTTTTTCTGTTCTCATTATATATATGTCCCCTTTAGATTCTATTTTTATGAAGCATGGGGTGTCATATGATTTTTATGCTGATGACACCCAAATTCATTGCCCTTGACACACAATGACAAATTAGGCTTAAGGTCCTTTAGCAGTGTGTCTGATATCAAGTCATGGTTTTCTTAATGCCTTCAGGTACTTTAGGTATCTCTGATTGTGACTTGGGAGATTTGGTATTCTATAAGTAAAACCTTGATGCTGTAGTCAATTCCATTTTTTTCCAATTTAAATTGCTATCTAAGGCAAAAAAAAAAAAAAAAAAAAAAATCGTATCTTTTGCAGAGTTCAAGAGACTGATACTGCCTGACTTCACTACTGCAATTCTCTTTATATTGGAATAAGTCAAGCTAATATCAATCGTCTTCAAATGGTTCAAAATGCAGCTGTCAGATTCATGACTTACACCCGGAAATTTGATCATATCTCCCTTGTATCATGTTCTCTGAACTGGCTGCCATTCCATTGTGAATTGGTACCTAACTGTCTCTGTGATATTTTGAATCCAAATACATCTGTTAGATCTCTGAAGTCATCTGAGCAAAGACTGTTGATGGTCCCAGGATCCAGACTAAAGCTGAGGGTTGCTTCCATAGATATATATACGTAGATACCCCATTGGACCGCTCCAAGCATGTAGATGCATCTGCCATATTGGAACGGTCCACTTGACGTTATTCACCATACTGTAGGTTCGCAGACCAACGGCTGTGCAGGACTGTGGCATTTCGAATATTCAGTGATTACTATGGTGATTTGCATAGATCTATGGGTGAATGACGTCAAGTGGACCGCTGCAAAATGGCGGACGGCTTACGTATAAAGGCCCATAGAAACAGTCGCTAATGAGGCATCTACGTATATATATCTATTGTTGCTTCTTTCATTGTTAGGCCAAAACTAATAGTCTCCCTGTTGCCCCCAGATTACTTTAATCAGAATATGAATTTAAATCAAAGTTAAGAATATTTTTACCCAAACCTACAGTGCCCTCCACTAATATTGGCAGCCTTGGTAAATATGACCAAAGGTGGCTGTGAAAATAAATCTGCTTTGTTCATCCTTTAGATCTTTCATTCAAAAAATTCACAAAATTCTAACCTTTCAATGAAGTAAAACGATTGAAACTGATGGGCAAATCTCATTATGAAATGAATGTTTTTCTCTAGTTCACATTGGCCACAATTATTGGCACCCCTATTTGTTTAAGTAAAATATCTCTGAAGTATATTCCCATTAATATTACAATTTTTTTTTAGCACCCCAGGGTGGCTAAGAGTATAAAACTGTCCAGCCATGACTTTCTGTTCCATAGGGTTATAAATATGAGGAAAACAAAGGCCAAATTCCCCTTCTCATCCATCAAAGAATGTAGTTCTGACAAGTTTGTTGAGCTTCACAAAATAGAAAGTGGCTGTAAGAAAAGAGCTAACGCATTGGAAATCCCTATTTCCACCATTAGGGCAATAATTAAGAAGTTCCAATCAACTAAAGATGTTACAAATCTGCCAGGAAGAGGATGTGTGTCTATATGATCCTAATACACTGTGAGTAGGAGACTTTGAGGGGCAAAAGACTCTCCAAGGATCACAGCTGGAGAATTGCATAGATTAGTTGAGTCTTGGGGTCAGAAAGCCAAAAATAAAACGATCAAACAGTCCCTACATCACCACATGTTGTTCCAGAGGGTTTCAAGAAAAATCTTCAGCGCTCACCCAAAAATAAACATCAGCATATTCAGTTGTCAGACACGACTGGAACTTAAAACAGGACTGGCTTCTATGGTCAGATAAAACTAAAAAATGAGCTTTTTGGTAACAAACCCACCAGATGGGTTTCGTGCAAACAAGGATAAAAAGTACCCCATGCCCACAGTTAAAAATACTGCTAGGTCTTTAATATTGTGGGCCTATTTTTCTGCCGGAGGTAGGAATTGTGTGAATTTTTTGAATGAACGATCTAAAGGATAAACGATGCAGATTTATTTTCATTGCCACATTTGCTCATATTTACCAAGGGTGCCAATATTAGTGGAGGGCACTGTAACTGCTCCTAGAGTATATAGTGTTTTGATGTCTCCTCCCTTAATTGCATTGCAAACTATAAAGAGTATACACACAATATTGTTTATTTAAGTATAGTCTGTACAGCACAATGTCAACTACTGTTGTTTTTATTGTGCTTTATAAATAAAATTTAATTTAATTTGATTTGTTATGAGTAACTTACCCCGTTTCTGTTATGACAGTTCCCAATGCTGCTGTTGAGACTCTGAAACAAAACAAAAGTAATCATATGTTCATTATTTTTAATTCTTTGAATACATGTATTTGTGACAAACTTAATGTGACCCTGAACCACATAACTAGTCATAAGGGTTAATTTTTTGAAATTATAATTTCTATCTAAGAATAAATAAGCTTTCCATTGACGTATGGTCTGTTAGGATAAGACAATATTTGGCTGAGATACAACAATTTGAAAATCTGGAATCTGAGGGGGGCCAAATAGCAATCCATATTACTAATGAAAAATTTAGTTTTTCAATAAACAGTGCCAATGGGTGTTGAAAGCTTGATTGAACTTTATTGGTGATTCTAATATTTCTAATAATAGTACTAACATGTTTAGAACTGATTTTTCTTTGTACTTTTCTCAATTATTTCTAGTCAATATTTGAATCATGGTTAATCCATTCAACAGACATATAAAGATGATGACTGAAGACTGAATGAATCTTTGTATTCAAAACCATGTGCGCAAAGCAGGTCTGTACCTGTTACAAGGAGAACAGAACCCTGCCTTATTGAAGCTGCTGGACCATAACAAAACCTAGTCAGCAGTTCACACAAGCACGTCGTAGGTTTTCTTTTGCAAAACACGTTCATAAAACAAGGAACTTGACAAAAAAAAAACACAAGCTAAATAAGCTACCATCTGTCAGAGAAACTGTAGCCTTAAATGGTTATGCCTGAGTGACTGTGTTATATAAGACTCCGTCTCCAAGCTCAAGGCCTTCGTTCTGCCAAAAAAATTTTAACAAGTGTTGCCCGCGAAAGCAATCAGACTTGAAAGGCTGAAGGAGCTTTGCACGCACTTAGGGGCAGGCGCGAGGCCAGGAAACGCTCAGAACGCTGAGGCCCAGAGAGTCCTCTTGGACAGACATGCTTTGCTTTTCTGCTGCGGAACGGTCATTAATCAGAAGGCAGCTGGGAGGAAGCGGGGGAGAGGGCGAAGAAACAGAAGGACAACGGAACAGGAAGTGGGTGAAGGAGGCCAGGCCAGAAGAAGACGAAAATCAGGCCAGGTACATACGCCTCTGCAACATGAACTTTCTGTCCTTTTGAGTGAAAGCACCCAACACTGTCATCAGATTTCATATTGCATCCAGTCACAGCGACAGATGTTTTCAGATGGGCTGTTAGGCTAATGCATTCTATGGTATATAATTTAGTATTATTTATTACAGAAAAAATATATAATAAATAAGAAAATGAATAAATAGTGATCTGTAAATGTTATTTTCATAGCTACTCCCACTTTTTTTTTCTTTTTTTGGTGGAAGCACTATACATTTTTAATGGACCAATATTAGAGATTTTTTCAATTATATGCAATTCTGTAATACTGGATGTATATTGGCCAATATTCGTGCATGATTTAAATATGAATATTTTCATTTATATTGAATAAATGAATTTTTCATACTATACATTATAATGCTGCGATGCACAAATTAACTTAATTTTTTAACTACTGATTTTAGCTTTTTTAAGTGTTTTATTTTGATTGTATTTAAATAAAAGAGTATACATTTTAATATTGGTCATTTAAAGGTAGCAAGGCTGCGTTTGCATGTTCAAAAACTATTAAAAAACATTTTTCGTGGTATATTTTCATTATATTTTTTTTGCTCAGGATTTTTTATTTATTTGTTTTAATTTATAGAAAGTTTAAAAGAATGGTATTTTTAAAATATATATATTTTTTTATAAAAATGTAAAAGCCTTTACTGTCACTTATTCAATGCTGAGAGATCCTCAGCTTTTTTTAAAAATCCTTTATTAAAAAAAAATAAATCTGTCTACTCTAAGTTTATATGTGACCATGGACCACAAAACCTGTCATAGGGTCAGTTTTTTGAAATTGGGATTTATACATAATCTGAAATGTATGATGTATGGTTTGACAACTATTTGAAAACCTGGAATCTGAGGGTGCAAAGAAGTCAGAATATTGAGAAAATCACCTTTAAGGATGTCCAAAGGACGTTTTTAGCAATGCATATTACTAATCAAATTAAGTTTTGATATATTTATGGTAGGAAATTTACAAAATATCTTCACGGAACATAATCTTTATTTAATATCCTAATGATTTTTGGCATAAAAGAAAAATCAATAATTTTGACCCACACAATGCATTATTTGGCTATTATTTGGCTATTGCTACAAATATACCCGTCATACTTATATTTTTTATAACAATGTAAAAGCCTTAACTGTTGCTTATTTAATGCTGAATTGAATGCTGACTTTCCCTGCTGAATAAAAGTATGATCTTCTTTAATAAATAATAAATGAATAAATCGCACTAGTATATGTCATGTTTTCAATCTCTGTTGAAAAGAAAAATAGAAAAAAAATAATAATTCTGGCTGTTATGTCACTGTGTATGGTGTTTTTATCAATTTTAATAATGAGGTTGAAACTGTATATGTGACCGTGGACCACAAAACCAGTTGTAAGTTGCTTTTATGTCAAAAATCATTAGGATATTAAGTAAAGATCATGTTCCATTAAGGTATTTTTGGAATTTCCTACCATAAATGTATAAAAAATGCTACAAACTTCATTTGAAAACTTTAAAAGCGATTTTCTCAGTATTTAAATTTTTTGGTATTTTTTTGGGTATTTAAATGACTAAGACTAAGCAAGGCATTTCATGAACTGAATATGGACCAGTAGCACCAATAATGTGTATCTGTGTGTATTACCACAGAGTGCAGCAGCTGCGTGCGGGAAGTGCTGGGGCTGCTGAAGAAGCTGTGATTAGGCACTAAATACTCGTCTGCATCCACAGCTTCATCCAGCTCTCCACTCATCAGACTGCGGTAGAACCTGGAGTCAGAAGGACTGGGTAAGTGCATCCGATCATCACCCTGCCATGAGGAAGACACTGATCAGTGACCAGATGTGAGCAATAGTCCAGTAAAGAAATCAGATTTGTGTGTCTCTCACCTGAATGACAAGATAGCGGGGCGGGTCACGTGCCATTTTAGTAAACTCAGCGATGAGCTCCCTGAAGCGAGGTCTGCTCTCTGCATCAATCATCCAACCTGGATTAAGAGTGACATAATGATAAAGGAAATGAAAAAGTTTACTTTAAGTTTAAGAACTTCAAATGTTTCATCTTTCAAGACCCTAATGATATTGCTTTATTTATTATTCAGATGTATAGATATTAGATATTGGATTTAATTGTGCATGCTCAAAATTAACCCTTGAAAATACTAATAATTCAAATGTAAGTTTTTCAAATTCTGATTATGATTTGATATAATTACAGATTTTATTTTGAATTTAATTAAACAAAATAATGTTAATAATCTGGCATTTGAAGGCAATCAGCCACAACCTGACTATAATAAACATTTAATAATATAAAATAATAATATGTGACCCTGGACCACAAAACCAGTCATAAGGTTAAATTTGACAAAACTGAGATTTATACATCATATGAAAGCTCAATAAATAAGCTTTTTATTGATGTATGGTTTGTTAGGATAGGACAATATTTGGCTGAGATACATCTATTTGAAATCAGAAATCTGAGGATGCAAAAAAATCAAAAAGACTGAGAAAATCACCTTTAAAGTTGTCCAAATTAGGTTCTTAACAATGCATATTACAAATCAAAAATTACATTTTGATATGTTTACAGTAGGAATTTTACAAAAAATCTTCATGGAACATGAACTTGACTTAATTTCTTAATGATTTTTGGCATAAAAGAAAAATCAAAAATTGACCCATGCAATGTATTTTTGGCTATTGCTACAAATATACCCCAGCGACTTAAGACTGGTTTTGTGGTCCAGGGTCACATATGAAATAGCAATACAACCCTATATAAATATTTGAAACTACTACAGCTACAGTATACAAAACAATGAATTACTAAGTAGTTGAAAAATGTTTTTCGTGCTTTGGTTATATCTTATCTCGCAGAGGAACTAGATCTGTCACTAATTTCCCCCTCATAACAATTGGTTTAGGACTCTTCTGATGGAAGCAATATGAATTAAAACACACAAAGCCATTGCTTTTGTGAATAACAGATGGGATATCTTTACAGGAAAAGAAAATTTGACAACTGTATGGCATATTAATAGGTTTCATGTGTGAAAACCATTTATTGAACAGGAAGAGAGTACTATACAGTATCTCACAAAACTGAGTACACCCCTCACATTTCAACAACTATTTTAGTATATCTTCTGAAAGGACAATACTATAGAAATGAAACTTGGATATGTTTTAGAGTAGTCAATGTGCAGCTTGTATAGCAGTGTAAATTTACTGTCCTCTGAAAATAACTCAACATACAGCCATTATTGTCAAAACAGCTGGCAACAAAAGTGAGTACCCTAAGTGATAACAGCAGTATGTTGTTTAACCATGCAAAGCCACATGTCCTATTCATCATATTTATGTTTTTGTCTGCTTGACAGGACCATACAAAGTTGTGTATCTTGTATTAGAGCAGTTCAAATTAGGTGCTTTAAGTACAATTCTCTCATACTGACCACTGGATGTTCAACATGGCATCTCATGGCAAAAAACTCTGAGGATTTGAGAATTAGAATTGTTGCTCTAGAGAATTAGAGAATTTTTAACCAAAGTATATTATAGACTTTTCAATAAGACCCTAAAGAATCATATGAACTTGTGGAAAATGGGCATCCGATGACCCCTTTTAAGGTTGCAGAAGTAGAAGGTCAGCTTGTCAGTACTCAGACCATACGTCACACACTGCAACAGGTCGGTTTGCATAGGCGTTGTCCCAGAAGGAAGCCTCATCTGAAGCTGGCTCACAAGAAAGCCCGCAAACAGTTTGCTGAAGACAACCTGTCCAAGAGCATGAATTACTGGAACCATGTCCTGTGGTCTGATGAGACTATAAGGTAAACTTGTTTGGCTCAGATGGTGTCCAGCATGTGTTTCGATGCCCTGGTAAGGAGTACCAAGTTTGTCTTGCCTACAGTCGTAAGGTGAAGAAGCACCATTTGTCCAACATCCAGCAGCTCCGTGAGGAGTGGAAGAGGATCCCAGCAACAACCTGTTGCCAGCTATTTTGACAATAATGGCTGTATGTTGAGTTATTTTAGTTAGTAAATCCATACCGCTATACAAGCTGCACATTGACTACTCTAAAATATATCCTTGAGAAGATATACTAAAATGGTTGCCAAAAATGTGAGGGGTGTACTCACTTTTGTGGCATACTGCATATGTCCACTTCATAATACAGCAATGATTTAAACTTACATTTGACCATGATCATGTACACATCAATGGTGCAGATAGGAGGCTGAGGAAGTCTTTCTCCTTTTTCTAGAACTTCAGCAATTTCACTTGCAGGAATCCCATCATAGGGCTTTGTTCCGAATGTCATCAGTTCCCAGACTGTCACACCTAAAACAGAGTATCATTCAGTGAACAACTCATACATTCATTCAATACTGAGAGATCCTCAGCTTTAAAACAAAGCTATTAAAGTCAACATGAATCAAATCAACCCTGTTCACTTCCTACATTCACATTCCTGGTTCCTAGGATTATTGCTGCATGTTATTTCAAAAAAACTTTTTTTCTTAGTAAGTTTTCTTTACTCTTTTTTTTTTTTCCTTTTTTAAGTCTGTGACCCTGGACCACAAAACCAGTCATAAAGGTAAATTTTTTGAAATTGAGATTTATACATCATCAGAAATGTATGATGTATGGTTTGTTAGTGTGGGACAATATTTGGCTGAGATAAAACTATTTGAAAATCTGGAATCTGAGGGTGCAAAAAGTCAAAATATTGAGAAAATCACCTTGCCCGAATGAAGTTCTTAGCAATGGATATTACTAATCAAATTAAGTTTTGATATATTTATGGTAGGGAATTTACAAAATATCTTAATGGAACATGACCTAATATCGTAATGATTTTTGGCATAAAAGAAAAATCGATAATTTTGACCCATACAATGTATTGTTGGCTATTGCTACAAATATACCTGTCCTAATTACGACTGGTTTTGTGGTCCAGGATCACATATAAGTTAAAGTTTTAATGTTAACTTTAATGTCTGAAAAAAGCAATGCTAAATATTTCTGACAATAGCAAAGTGTTACTAACCATAACTCCAAACGTCACTCTGGTGGGTGTATGTCCTGTGCAGGATGGATTCCAGTGCCATCCATTTTATTGGCACCTGTTGAAGGATACAGATAGATGACATGAAATCTCTATTTCAAATGTTATAATTGTAATTAAACACATTGGATGCATTCTAAAGATGAATGTCTGATTGTTAGTCTTCGCTGAGACACTAATAAGGCCACATTCATCACTTCATTAGTTTTTATGATAGTGTATGTTAAAGCCCTAAGGTATTATAAACATAACAGTATGAATTTCTGTAAAGCTGCTTTGAAATGATGTGTACTGATGAAAAGTGCTATAAAATGAATTTGACTTGACAGTTTAGGGACTGTTTTTCGTCTAGTAAAATGAAAACTGCTAAACTTCTGTCATCAAGATCCACTTTCTCACAAAAAGAAATAACAGACCTTTCCACCATCTGCGTGATACTCCTTCTCATCGGCGCTCAACAGCTTGGCCAGGCCAAAATCAGTGATCTTCACATGCTGAGGGGTCTTCACCAGCACATTACGAGCAGCCAAGTCTCTGTGCACAAGATGGCGCTCTTCTAGGTAATTCATTCCCTAATAGAAGTCAGAGAGAATTTCAAAAGATTTTAGTTGACATAAGTTGATTTATTGATGTACTCCTTCAAGCTGGTATAAAAATGCAGTGACAACAGAATAAAATTAATAAGGATGGGATTTATGCCTGCATATAATCTGGAACATCTGGAACTTCATGATGCAATCATGAAAAGACTTAGTGTACAGTGTTTACAAGTCACATACGGACACTTTATCAGATCCAAACAAAACAATGTAATCACACGGAGATATATGGATGGAAAATGAATATGAATGTAAATTAAACTAGGGTGCCCCATTAAATAATAATTGGATACATTTTTAATAATTGTAATAAATAATTAAATTTTAAATAACTCATTTAAGGGGAAACACTGCAGGCAGCTGCTATTTTTTTCAGACTAGTTATCTTTTATAAAACTTTATCTATTTGTGTCAATAGATTTCAATTACAATGCATATTTTTAAAGGCCGTTTTCTCAAAATGAGTTTTTTCTCCTATACTGAGCCATAAATCTCCACTTCAGTAACACTTACACACACAACTTTACATTTTTATTCCTGTTTATATCCTGAAGGTTTTCACAGAGGGATTTGTTCATATATAATTTGCTTGATTTTATACATTTTATTCCCCCCAAAAATGGAGGAAAATTCCTTCTGTAAAATCTTTTGACTCTAATATGTCAAAAAAATAAACAAGAATATTGAAACTGACTTCATCCAGTGTTTAGATTTGTGTACTAGGAATTTATGCTAATTAGTGCATATTTAATTAAATAATGCACCATTTGCATATTAACACAACTCTTACAGAATTACTGTGCAAACTGATGATAGTCAAACAAAAAGACAGTCAGGATTCACATAAAAGTATATTTGATCAAGCTTTTCTCAGAATGTTAAATCAACATACCAAACATATCATTACATTTTCCAGTCATATTCTGATCAAAGTTTCTTTCAAAAAAGAAATGTTATTCCCTCAGCAGTCAGCTAAAAGAATCTTCACAGAAACTGATTTGCACTTCAAAAATTAGATACAGTACGAATAAAAATTTTGAATTTGTTAGTGGTACAGATCTGTGAGTAATATTACCTATTTTTAGTTTCATATAACCAGCGAGAAACCTGGATAGGCACATCAGTTTATGCCAAATCTAAAAGTATATCCCTATATCTTCTAGTTTTACTTTAAACATGATGTATTAACCAAATTGCATATTTTCCCTTTTTCCTTTTTTCAAATAGGGCAGTGGAGAAATGGGAGGAAAAA
Organism: Garra rufa; assembly: GCF_049309525.1. Lineage (NCBI taxonomy): Eukaryota > Metazoa > Chordata > Actinopteri > Cypriniformes > Cyprinidae > Garra > Garra rufa. The sequence continues at coordinate 39,005,081 of NC_133370.1, forward strand.
AATTATAATAATTGTAAATATAGATACAAGCAGCAATTAGCACAAAGAAGGAGAGATAAGTCATGCCATCATGGCTGGCAGCATCAGACCAGCTGCATAAACCTGCAATTAAAGACGTACTTAAGATTTTAAGCAAAAAGGCTGAAAAACCAAATACAGTCACCATTAATATGTTTAAAACTGTCACTGTCGACCAGTAGGTGTTGCTGTTATGAGATTGATGTGGTGTGGTCTGTGTGAGGTGATAAAGGCACACACAAAGTTTGGCGTCATTATGTCAAAGCTTTGCAGAGATAAAGCCTCAGAGTCATTTTGGCATCAAGCCTAAAATTTGTAGCGGTGCTGTACGAAAACGGTATCATCTATCAACAAGAAATGCATAACTTTTTGTCAGCACAGTCTGAAGATGAACATACAAAATTTGGTGCAAATATGTCAAAGCTTTGCAGATACAGCTCAGATGCACTTTGGCATCTTTTCTGCAAATTCGTTGATGCGTTAAATGAAAACCATTTTGTATTGTGACACGAAATCCATAACTTTTTGTCAGCATGGTCGGAAGATGATCCAAGTCAAATTTGGTGAAAATCAAACCAATGGTCTAGGAGGAGTTTGAAAAAGTAGGTTTTTAACATTAATCAAAATGGCGGACAGGAAGTTTAGCCGATTTTGGCAAAATTGATATCAATGTTCTTGGCATGACCCAAGGAATATATTGAGATCACTTTTATTACAATAAGCCATTTTGCTTGTTATAACACACACCAAGTTTGGTCTCAATACGCCAAATCGTTGCGGAGATATAGCTCCACTTCCATATTTGTGTGCTTTTTGTAGAATTTGTTTGCGCGCTATTCGAGAATGGTTTGACTACTCATCTCGAATTGCATAACTGTTTGCCAGCATGGTCTGAAGATGATCTAAGCAAATTTTGGAGAAAATCAGACACACCGTCTAGGACAAGTACGAAAAAGTAAGTTTTACGAACAATTAAAAATAGAAAAAAAAAAAAAACTAAACCTTACGATTTTTACATTTTGGTGTTCATTCGACTCGGCATGAGCCAAGGATTCAGAAAAAAATCTTCTCTGAAACCCATAACCTTTTGTCAGCACGGTCGGAAGATGATCCAAGTCAAATTGGGTGAAAATCAGACCAACGGTCTAGGAGGAGTTTGAAAAAGTAGGTTTTTAACATTAATCAAAATGGCGGACAGGAACTTTAGCCAATTTTGGCAAAATTGATGTCAATGTTGACCCAAGGAATATATTGAGATCACTTTTATTACAATAAGCCATTTTGCTTGTTATAACACACACCAAGTTTGGTCTCAATACGCCAAATCGTTGCGGAGATATAGCTCCACTTCCATATTTGTGTGCTTTTCGTAGAATTTGTTTGCGCGCTATTCGAGAATGGTTTGACTAATCATCTTGAATTGCATAACTTTTTGCCAGCATGGTCTGAAGATGATGTAAGCAAATTTTGGAGAAAATCAGACAAACCATCTAGGACAAGTACGAAAAAGTAGGTTTTACGAACAATTAAAAATAGAAGAAAAAAACTAAACCTTACGATTTTTACATTTTGGTGTTCATTCAACTCGGCATGAGCCAAGGATTCAGAGAAAAACTCGACACGCCAAACCGTTGCAGAGATATAGCCATTTTTGCATGCTTTCCGTAGAATTTGTTTGTGCGCTATTCGAGAACGGATTGACTTATCAACTTGAATTCCATAACTTTTTGCCAGCATGATCTGAAGATGATCTGAGCCAATTTTGGACAAAATCAGACAAACCATCTAGGATGAGTTTGAAAAAGTATTTTTCGTTTTACGAACAATTAAAAATAGAAAAAAAAAAACGAAACCTTACGATTTTGGTGTTCATTTGACTCGCATGAGCCAAGGATTCAGAGTGCATTACGGTTCAAAAGTTATTAGCATAACCATGAGTGAAAATTTGAACAAGTGGTGGCGCTAGAGAGTTTGAGATAGAGACTCCAAATTTACTATGGTGACATTTTAGACTGTCCCCTATTAGTGTGCCAAATTTCACAACTTTCCTGCAAGCAGTTCTATGGGCTGCCATAGACTCAAGAGCGGAAGAAGAGGAATAAGAATGCCAACATTATGCTTAAGTTGGCCCCTAATTAATAATTTGATTTAAAATAATACATTTAAATACATTTAAATAATAAAAAAAATGTTTCAAAGAAATAAATAATATATACAAATGTTTATTTTTAATAATGAATAGTATTGAACACATTAAATTGACATCTCAAAACATCTGTTCATCATCAAATGAAATGGCTCAGTGGTTAGCAGAAGGGATGATATATATAGAAAAAGACTCACACAACGAAAAGAACAATTTACCTTAGCAATCTGCACACACCAGTTGAGCAGGTGTTGAGAGCCGATGTTGTCCTTGTTTTCTCTGACGTAGTCCAGCAAACAGCCGTAGGGCATCAACTGGGTGATAAGTTGGACGGTGGAGGTCAAGCAGATGCCGAGCAGACGACATACGTGAGGATGCTCAACGCTCGCCATCACATAGGCCTCCTTTAGATACAAACAAATGAGGTCAGCACGAATGCTACATATATATAGTATACAGCAACACTGACAAATGCTGTCGCTGTTTATAGTCACTGCAGACTTAAAATTAACAAATGAGGTGCATTGAGCACATTAGAAACATTTGCAAGGATGGTGGCCTGGAGTTCTGATGAAAAATGCTTCAGGAAAATCTAAACTTAGCAGGAACACTAATAATCAAACCCCTGGGCAACAAACTGAATTTTTCCTAGACGACTTAGAGCTGCCAATACCAACAACCTTTTCCTTCCAAAAAATAAGGGAGTGACTGGTCTCTATTCCAATCTCTATTTCATTTATTTTTTGTTCTTTTTAATATTCAAGGGACTGTCCAGATCTGTTAAGTTTCAGTTTCTGTGGACTCTCAAAAGGCTATACTGGGTGTTTACATTGATGAGTTATCTTGAAAGTGACCTTGAGAAGCAGCCTGCGCAGCCACATCCTCCCAATCAAAGAAAATATTGAAGGAAATTACATTCCTTGTGTTAGAAATGTCTTGTTTGCTGTTGCAGTGACGGGGCGCAAGAAAAAAGCAGGAATTCCTCCTCCAGGTTGTTTTCTGTTCTGTATCAAGTCCACACAACATCCAGTGGGACTTGGTCAGGTTACCCTTTAACTCAAGGTTATGAAGTATAGATTTCAGCTGCGACCGTCAGTGGAGAATAAAGCCTTTTCTGCACAATCATTATCTTAACTAGAATGACGAAATGTCCATTTTGCTGTCTCTGTACTGAAATAATTTACTTGTTAACTAGATCACACAGTTACAATGCAGATGCATGAATAATCACATTATAGGCATAACATGTAGAGAAAAGTGTTTGATTTTAGTGAAATACAAAGCCAACTTTCAAATGTTATCAAAATTTTAAAAGTTATTATTCATTAGCTAAAGCAGCAAGAGAACTTAGCACATACAAAAAATACAGTCCAGATTACAATGCCCCAAAGAAAAAAATTGGAAATTTAAGCCACACTTAAAATGTAACTTCATTACATTAGATGCTAAATATATAACCAAGTGGCATCTGCAAACAACTTTTGATTTTCTGAGCAGTATGACCTAATACTCTGTACCTTTCTGCCTTTTTCTCTGTGCTCGAGCAGCTGTAGTGACAACAGTGTCTGTGTTTTTTAACATCTTTGCAAATGTATTAAATATAAAAAAACTTAAATGATTCCATTGGATAAGTATTCATACCCTTATCGGATACAGTTGAAATTTAGCTCAGTAGCATTAACATTGCTTGTAGATGTTACTACACTTTGCGTGAAGTAAACCTGTGGCAATTTCAAATTAATGGGTATGATGTGGAAAGGTACACAATGCTTAATAAGAGGTCTAATAGCTGTAGGGCTCAGAGACAGGATTGCATCAAGCCACACATCTGGGGAAGAGTTCAGAAAAAAATCTGCTGCATTGAAGGTCCACAGAAGCATGTAGTCTCCATTACCCTTAATGGAAGAAGTTTGAAACAACCAGGACTCTTCGTAGAGATGGCCTCCTGGCCAAACTGAGCAATCGAAGCAATAGAGAAATAGAGAATGTCTTTGGTTAGACTGGTGACCCAAAACCTGATGGTCACTCTAGTTAAGCTCCAGAATCCACAGAAGGACAAAAATCACTGTAACACTCCACCAATCCGGTCTTCACCTTAGTGAAGACACATGAAAACTTGCAAAAATTTCGTAAATTTGCAAAAAAGCACCTAAAGGACCCTCAGACTGTGAGAAACATCATGTTTGAAGGAAACAAGGCACTGCTCATCACCTGCAGAGTACCATCACAAAAGTAAAGTGTGCTGGTAGCAATCTCATGCTGTGGGGCTGTTTTTCAGCAGCAGGGACTGAAGAACTCATCATAGTAGAAGAAAAACTAAATGCACCCAAATTTTGAGATAGCCTTAATGAAAACCCAGTCCAGAGCCTTCAGAAGCTCCAACTGGGCAGAAGGTTTACCTTCCAACAGGACAATGATCCTAAGCACATAGCAAGAGCGGCTAAAAGACAGCTCTGTTAATGTCCTTGAGTGGCCCAGCAAGAGCCATGCCTTGAACACAATCAAACATTTCTGAAGAAACCTGAAAACGTGCGTCTGCCCCCATCCAAGCTGACAAAGCTTGAGAGGTGAAGAGGTGAGGTGAAGAATGGCAGACAATTGCCAAATGCAGATGTGCAAAGCCTGTCGCAACACACCCTAAAAGACTTGAGGCTGTAAAGGCGCTTCAGCAAAGTACTGAGTTAAGGGTATGAATACTTATGCAATGTACTTATTTCAGTTTTTTTATTCTTAATAAATTTACAAAGTTGTGACAATCCTGCCATTATAGTGTATGGAGTGTAGACTGATGTGGAAAAAAGTAATTTAAAGCAGTTTAACATAAGACAGCAACTTAAAACGTGAAAAAGAAGAGGTATGAATACTTTCGCAAGGCACTGTAAGTGTTCATATATTTTTTAGTATGTCATTTGTTAAAGCCTCTTGAATTTTCTATGCAGTATTTTCAGCAGAAAACTGACAACAAGACCTTGAGGCACAGTCTAAATCGTTAATAAGGTCTAATATGATAAACACCTAAATTCAGACTCTAATACTCACATCCAAGATCTCCTTGTTTGCTTTTGGAGACGTGGCTTCTCGTAAGACCTTAATGGCGACCGGAATCTTCACACTCTCTCCCTCAGGAACCCACAAGCCCTGCAGGAATGGACAAATATCTGTTTTAATACCTCATGTCACAAACAAAGTAACGCCCAGTGTTTTGTAACCGATGAGGTTTCACAGCTGAGATAAAGAGATAACAATTATATCTACAGATCAACAACTAACTGAGCTTGTGGTGTAGAGAAAATTAAGAAGGCAACAAGAGAGGAAAGAAGAAAAGCACGTAGCAAAAAATATTTAAATAAGAGATAGTTCACCCCAAAATGAACATTCAGTCCTCATTTAATCAACCTCAAGTTCCAAACCTGTTGCACCTAATTCTTCTGATGAACACAAAAAAAGAAGATATTTTGAAGAATGTGGGTAAAACAGAAACTGGTTTCTGTTTTACCCACCAAATGGTTTCTGGTCCCTGTTGACTTCCATTGTATTTTTCCATACTATGGAAATCAATGGAGACCATGAACTGTTTGGTTACCCACAATCTTCAAAATCTTCTTTTATGTTCAACGGAAGAAAGAAACTCATACAGGTTTGGAACAACTGCATTTTCATGTCTGAGTAAACTGTCCCTTTAAAGGGAGGTCAGTCACCTTATACACAGTGCCGAAAGCTCCAGACCCAAGCACTTTGATCTTCTTGAACTCCGTCTCTTTGAGGATGCGCAGCAAGGCCTGGTTGGGGGCTTCGCCGCTGGGGGTCAGAGGCTCCACTAGCTGTAGAGACAAATAGAGTCAGGAAAGCTGCCCTAAACACACAAACACACATCCTGTCTTTGAATAAGCATGGGATGACACAGATCTGTCTGTATTCACGGAAGCTATTGCCTCAATGACCGGTTTCCATCACTGTTGACACTACAACAGTAAACTGACTTTTGATCTTATATGGTTTCATCAAGCTCTGCCAATTCTCTTCTTTTTCTATATAATAGGTGTATGGTTGTTTAACAGCAGATATTCAGAATATTCACATTATGGTTGTTTTGTGATCTGACCTCTCTTTCTTGCAGGAGTCGACGTAGGGTTCTCTTCCTCTTGATGTGCCGCCTACGCACTAGAACAGCAACTCCTAGACCCAGGATAACAAACGCCAGCAGACCTCCAACCACACCAGCGGCAATCATGGGCAAACCCGAACTACAGACAAAAGTAACATTACAGAGTTTAATTTTCTGCATGTAGTGGAAGATGGTCCTCTCTTGAGATGTCAATACATCACAAGAGGGGTTATGCACTTTAAATTTATACAATTAAAAGAGTTTTTTTGTCAATGGACATTATATAATCATCAGATCACTATATCATGTCTGTTTAGAAGTGAATTAATTTATAGAAATATTTACAGTCAAACCAAAATTTATTCAGACACCTTTAACATTTCTCTCATTTCTTTACAGGTAGTCTACTGTATAAAGAATTTTTATGTCACAGTTCACTTTATTTTGCTATCCTCACTTACATAAATGAACTGTAGTGTCCTGCACCCACTAGTAAAAAGTAAAAAGAAAAAATATATATATCTGGTGTCTGAATATTTTTTTTTTTATTTGACTGTAGAATTTAGATCATATTTATTTATTTATTCATTTATTTATTTATCTATCTATTTATTGAGGAAATACATTAGACCCTTAAGAGTTCTGTAAGAGGACCCCCTCAGAATTGATAAGGAGTTTTTCAGTGGCATGTTGTGTTTTTTTTTTAATGTAATATATTATTTATTAATTTTAAAAATGAACCTTTTGTTATAATTCAATATAATTTTATCATTCAATATTTTATAATTACAGTATTTAATTATTTCATAAATTACATGTACATTTCAAATATTTTCATTAATTAACAAAACTTATAAAGCCAATTAAGAGAAATCATGTCCTAATTTATGTTTTGCTATTTTAGCACCACTTAGGCCTATATATGATTTATAGACTTGTATATTGCAATTTATATTCAGATCTCTTTGATGTCTGTTTTGTTATTTGAAGTGCCTGTAATTAATCAACAAATCTGCTAAAATGCACACATTTACACAGAACTTTGGATTTACATTTAGTGTATTTGATTACTTGCTTTTTAATTGTATTATTATTAAATAGAGATTATTATATTTTATTATAAGTCAGACTGTCAAATAGATAGATTGGGATATTTAGTCATCTTAGATTTCATGATTGTCAGCATTCTGATATAAAAACTAAATCAGTAAATGATTTATATTTATATCCACTAATATAATATAATATAATAATATTGGATGATTCATCATTGCCTGGCACCATTTTTATATATTGTTACAATTCAGCAGAAAGGCACAATGCTCTCAAGAAGCATATCTTCATTTTTTTCTCACCATATGCACAATTTGCATTTATTTCTAGATAAGTTCTCTACTGAACTGTGACGAAGGCTTGAGTATTTGGTATCATTTTCTAAAAATATTTTCCAATTTGCAGCCTCTTTATTACATTTTCAACAGTGCCTATGGTGATATATGAGGATGAACATTGTAATTCTTGGGATATTCTAGTAAGGTCATGTATACAGGGACAGATTGAGTTCTTACCCTTTGAAATCTTTGCAGTCTTTCAGATCAGGTCCAGTACATCTGCAAGGCAAAACATCAAATCCATCTATCACAACTAGTACACATTACAATCCCTGATGAACCTGGTTAAATTACACAAATGACCGTTTCATGTCATTACATTTAAATGAAAGCATCATATAATCATTATATAAGATGTCTCGCTCACCCCTGGGTGCAGTTCTCATGACAGGGCTGGCACACTCGCATCGCGTCAGCATATTTCCAAATGAGTATGTCTTTCTCTCCTGGTATGCCTTGTGGGCAGCGTGTTACACAGTGTGGCCCATCTTTGTAGTTTGCACAAACTGTACATTTATCGGGTCCCTGGACAAAAGTTGGCAATTAGATGGCAACAAGCAACTTTTCTACAGTCTTCAAGTGATGTGAATTTAATGATGTGTCTCCAGGACACAACTGGGATAGAAAACATTGGTTTGAGAGACTGGTATGCTGCCATCAGCTTTTTTTTTACAAATAAGAATAAACACTGTTTACTGACAGCAGAAGATGTGGTACTATAGGACCAGTTTGATACTTACAGGGCCGGTGCAGGTCAGGGTTTCATTCATGAGCAGACATTCAGGGTCGCATTCGGCACACGTTTTATTGACCTCATATTCACGTGGCTCACTGTATAGACAAATCCTTTCCGGTCAATAAAGTCAAAATCTTTGAACAAAATTATATTTGTAGCAATAGCCAACAATACATTGTATGGGTCAAAATTATCGTTTTTTTATGCCAAAAATCATTAATATTAAGTAAAGATCATGTTCCATGAAGATATTTAGTAAATTTCCTACTGTAAATATATCAAAACTTAAGTTTTGATTAGTAATATGCATTGCTGAGAACTCAATTTGAACAACTTTAAAGGCAATTTTCTCAATATTTTTTACACCCCCAGATTCCAGTTTTTTAAATAGATGTGTCTCGCCCAAATCTAAAAAAATGACCCTTATGACTGGGTTTGTGGGCCAGGGTCACATATTACTTGCATATTGGCTGTTTATTAGTACTTAAAATTACTAACTATTAATAGGCAGTTAACTAGTAAGAATTGGTCCCCAAACTAAAGTGTGACCAAAAAAAAAAAAACCTTAAAGAGATAGTTCACTCAAAAACAGAGGCCGATATCGATTAATCGACCGATAGTTTTTAAAATGGCTACTGAATGGAAAGTAAATAGTGCTCTACCATTTAAATAAAAAATAGCCTACTGAACCATATCTTCAGTGGTGTGCAAAAGTGCTGGCCCCCTTTCTGATTTTTTTTTTTTTTGCATGTTTGTCACACTTGAATGTTTCAGATCATCAAAAAATGTAATATTAATCAAAGATAACACAAGTAAACGCAACACAAAGCAGTTTTTAAATGAAGCTTTTTTTTATGAAGGTAAAAAAAAAAATCCAAAAAGTGTGAAAAAGTGTTTGCCCCCAGTTAAAACATAACTGTGGTTTATCACACCTGAGTTCAGTTTCTCTAGCCACACCCAGGCCTGATTACTGCCTCACCTGTTCGCAATCAAGAAATCACTTAAATAGGACCTGCCTGACAAAGTGAAATAGACCAAGAGATCCTCAAAAGCTACACATCATGTTGAGATCCAAAGAAATTCAAGAACAAATGAGAAAGAAAGTACAACAGTTTTTTTGTGCAAAAAAAGTATTCTCTTAGCTTTATAAAATTATGGTTGAACCACTGATGTCACATTTGGAGATGGACTATTTTACTGATTTCCTTACTACCTTTGCAGGCCTTGAAACTGCTAGTTGCGTTGCTGTCTACGAAGGGTCAGAGAGCACTTAGATTTCATCAAAACTATCTTAATTTGTGTTCCAAAGATGAATGAAGGTCTTACGGCTTTGGTACGATACAAGGGTGAGTAATTAATGACAATTTTTATTTTTGGGTGAACTTACCGTTTAATGCTAAAATAAAGCTTAAAGAACAAATTCATTAAATAGTTGTGCCACTTTTGGCTCTATTTCTATGTTACTTTCATTAAAAGTAGGCTACAATGTGTTCTTCAGAAGAACAAAAGTCATAGATATTGGAATGCCATGAGACATTTTTAATTAATTTCTTTTTTTTAATGTAGGCTTTTTTTCCCCCCATATTAACACACAGTCTTAATTTAAGAAAAGGTTTTAAAGGAGAAGTTCACTTTCAGAACAAAAATTGACGGATAATTTACTCATCCCTTTGTCATCCAAGACGTTAATGTCTTTCTTTCTCCAGTCATAAAGAAAATATGTTTTTTGCGGCAAACATTTCAGGATTTTTCTCCATTTAATGGACTTCTATGGTGCCCTCAAGTTTGAACTTCCAAAATACAGTTTAAATGCAGCTTCAAATAGCTCTAAACAATCCTAATTGTTTAATGTAAAATGTAAAATTTATATACTTATTAACCTCAAATGCTTCTCTTGTCTAGCTCTGTGTGAACTGTGTGTTCCAGTTCATGACAGTTATGGTATGTCGAAAAACTCACATTTAATTTTCTCCTCTTAGACAAGAAGAGCACTTGAGGTTAAAAAGTATATAAACTAATTATTTTTTTTTAAATAACCGACAGTTTCGCTAGATAAGACCCTTCGTCATCAGCTGGAATCGTTTAGAGTCCTTTTTAACTGAATTTTGGAAGTTTAAACTCGTGGGCACCATAGAAGTCCACTATATGGAGAAAAATCCTAAAAAGTTTGCCTCAAAAAACAATTTCTTTACGAATGAAGAAAAAAAAGACATGAAACCCTTGGATGACAAGGGGGTGAGTAAATTATCTGTAGATTTTTGTTTTGGAAGTGAACTTCTCCTTTAAATGAAGGACATGCAGAGCTATTATTTTGAGTTTAACAGATACATAGATAAACTGAGAAGGCATAATAAAGCTCTCACTCACCCAGCCAGCAGGTTGCAGGAAGCCACACAGTGTTTTTTACGAGCATAATGCTTACAGGTGAAGCACATAGTGGGACCAGGACCCCAGCATCCATCATTTGTGCACATCTCATCACATGTGCTGTTCTGATTCGCTGTAACACAGACATTCAGAAAAGATATCAACACAAAAGACAGATCAACCTTATAAATCAACCTTCTTTAATACTTTTGATTTGAAAACACTATTCACTATTAACTAGCTGCTTATCAACATATACATTACTAGCTTATTGGCTGTTTACTACTTATTAAGCACATATTAATGCTTTATTCTGCATGACCATATTCTATATCTCTTAACCCAATACACAAATATAACTACTACAAAAAATATCTTACTATCAATAAGCAATAAATTATGAGTTTATTCAGGGAAAACTCTTAGTTAATAGTGAATAATGTTTGATTTTAGGACATTTTTGTAGCTTTTGTACACGACAAGTGCACACTCAATACAATTAAGTGCTCTTATTATCCACAAAAGATTACATGGAATAAAGCACATACGTTATATAAACTTTATGAAGCATTTACAGAGACATATGGCATATGGGAGAATAAAAGTTTTTGGGTGAACTACAGTTGAGGTTAAAAGTTTACACCCCCCTTTCAGAATCTGCAAAAAGTTAATTATTTTACCAAAATAAGAGGGATCATAGAAAATGCATGTTATTGTTTATTTATCACTGACATGAATAAGATTTTCACAAGAATTATAGTCCACAATAATAGTTGAATTTATACAAATTACCCCGTTCATAGTTTACATACACTAGATTCTTAGTGTCATGCATCTGGTCTGTCTTCTCATCATGAACTCTTGCACACACATTCTGGACTGCAATCCCCACAAGCCACTGCTCTAATCACTGCATTCACCTGCTCTCACTTTACTGATTACTGGTCACAGCTGCACCTCATCACACTGTCTGCATTTATTTAGAATAGTCAACAGGCATGAATAATCACCAGAAAACAGGAACAACGTAGGTAATCCGGGAAACAGTTCAATAGACAGGCAATGGTCGCAATGGCAGGAAGCGTCAACGGGGTACACAGTCCAGAGTCATACACAGATAATCCAACACAGAGAGAAACGCTTAGAATTACGACCATATGGAACGATAAGACTTCGCAAGGTGGCTGTGTGTGTGAGTGGCTTAAATGCAGACAGTGTGATGAGGTGCAGCTGTGACCAGTAATCAGTAAAGTGAGAGCAGGTGAATGCAGTGATTAGAGCAGTGGCTTGTGGGGATTGCAGTCCAGAATGTGTGTGCAAGAGTTCATGATGAGAAGACAGACCAGATACATGACACTTAGTACTGTGTTGTTACCTGAATGATCCACAGCTGGTTTTACAGCATTTTTATGTATTTGAACCCTTTCCAATAATGACTGTATGATCTTCTCACACTGAGGACAATTGAGGTACCCATATGTAACAATTACAAAAGGTTCAAATGCTCACTGATGCTCTAAAAGGAAAAACCATGCATTGAGAGCCGGGGGTGAAAACTTTTGAATATAATGGGGATGTATATATTTTCCCTTTTTTTGCCCTTAATATCATATTTTTTCAAAAATTTCAAATCTTCAAATTCAAAAAGTTTAAAATTCAAGGTTCTTAATGCATGGTTTGTCTCCATGGAGCATCAGTGAGCGTTAGAACCTTCTGTAATAGTTGCATATGGGTGTAACTATATGTAACTCGTGGACTATATGTAAACATATTTTATGTGAAACATCTTATTCAGGTCAGTACCAAATAAACAATAACATGCATTTTGTATGATCCCGATTATTTTGGTAAAATAATTAACATTTGGCAGATTCTGAAAGGGGGGTATAAACTTTTGATCTCAACTGTAAATTGAAATTATTTGACAGGTCTTATTGCGATAATGCATTACCACAGGTGGCAGCATCAGCATTTCCTGACATTCTGACACTCTGCTGTGTAGATTTGAAGAGGCGTTTCCAGTGGTCATGGCTGGTGTAGCAGAGATGCTTATTCTGAGAGACGACGACGTCACCGTCACTGATCTCCCTCAGAGAACGCAGTCCAAAATGTGTGATTTCAGTCTGGGTGACAGCAAAGCTGAATGCACCTCTGTGGGTGGAAGAGACGGGGTGTCTTTATGTATTAAACAGACTCAAACAGTAATTTATTGTAATGTTTTAACATTCTGAGATTGCTGACATATTTGAGACTGCAGTATTTTTTTTTTATTAACTTACTGCTTTTTTGTACGTCCACGGATGACCTCAAGGTTTTCAAAGGCTATGAGGGACGGCATGTCTTTCGGCCATTGCTGAATCACTAGGTAGCCTTTAGGACAGTTAGGACAGGAGGAATATCTTCAGGAATGTTTACGAACACTGAGGGGCTAAAGGTCCCCTACATGAAACACCATTTTAACCAATGTCCAATATTAAACCACTGCATTCTTACCAGTGATTTCTTTTACAGTTTTGAAAACATTGAGCTTGGCCGGGTCCAGTCCTGGAGTTTTAGTATGCTGGTCACTGTAAATAATAAAAATAAAAATAATATCAAAGAGTTTGTAAAAGATTTAGCTCAATCACACAAATCTAAATAATTAAAACATGGAAAATATTTAAAGTATAATTGTCTTTAAGCAACATGGAATGGTATTAAGCAATGTGTGTTATCAGAGAGTGTGAAACATCTTTCTCACCCATTAAATGTGGTGGTGAGAATTGCAACACCGCCGCTGATTTTTGTGCAGTTCTCAAAGGAATCAATGTTGCTGGCATTGATTGACAGGACATTGGCCAGAGGCCCCATTCCCAGCCCATTGCAAACTAGAGGGATGGTAGCAAACACATTAAATATTAACGGTAACTTGTTTGTTAGGTAAAGAATTAAAAAAAAATTCTTATGCTACCAGTAAAAAGTCACACTTGACTGAATTTTGAAGCTTTGAAGGACCTTAAAAACCTTTGGGGCAAACCTTAAATGACATTAGTTATAAACAAATTCAAATTAATCCTACGTACATATGTTTCTGCAAAACTAAATTTGTGTCTGTCAACTATGAAAACAAAGGCGAACATAACAAATATATTTTAATATATATTAAATATAATTTTTTATGTATTTTAAAGACGTCTCTTCTGCTCACCAAGCCTGCATTAATTTGATCCAAAGTACAGCAAAAACAGTAAAATTGTAAAATATTTTTACTACTTAAAATAACTGTTATCTATTTCAATATATTTTAAAATGTAATTTATTCCTGTGATCAAATCAAAATTTTTAGCATCATTACTCCAGTCTTCAGTGTTACATGATCCTTCAGAAATCATTCTAATATGCTGATTTGCTGTTCAATATTTATTATTATTATTATTATTATTATTATTATTATTATTATCAGCATTTAAAACAGTTGAGTATGTTTTATCTGAAATAATCGCTGATTGCTGATACATGATATTATCATTACTGTGCTAATTTATTTAATTATTTACATGCCTGAAACCAGCACCAGCCTAAAGCTAGTGAAGCTTTCTACACTGCATGATGAATAAATCTTTTACCACACACCACACACGTCTACGGTGTGGCTCTGACGCTTGTGTTTACATCAGCCACAGCTCAGCATTTGTTTCAACGTCAATGGCGCGGCTCCAGAACGGCGACCGGAGCAGTTCGCAGACACTTTAGTCAATGCTTGCGTTTATACCAGCCACCCTGCGGCTAGCTAAAGTATCCCAGAAGCGGCTGTCCATGCTACATTGCTAAATTTAAACTAATCCCCCACCTTGTCCCTCTCCACCTGCCAATGATTCGAATTTCTTTAGGCGTATTTAAATAATATTCTAATGAGTTTTGTGACATCATAACATCCGAAAAAACAATACTGTGTAGTCCAAACGAGCCATCTGTTGTAGTTCTTGAAAAGGAACTAAATATCTCCCTTTAGAGTGGACTTTGAGATTTGTAGCTTTGTAGATGTTTTTTTTATGCCCAAACGCACCACACACTGACTAAAATTCAAAAAGTGAAAAAGCATAATAGGACCCCTTTAAATTTGTGTGTGTGTATATATATATATATATATATATATAATTCTATAAAAATACATTTTAATGCAACTACAACAAGACTGTTTGCCTAAACAGATAAACAAACACTGTTTTTTTAAGGAATAGATTGGTAACAACATACACCTGACAAGCAGTCTCAACTGTACCTTTTGGACACAGGCCATCACACTTCTTACATTTCCGAACTCCACCCTCATCTACCTCATAGGTGCCAGGACTACATGTTCTTACACATGCCCCATGGTCTGTCACGACATAGTTGTCTGAGGAAAAAAACATCAAACCAGCAGTCACTCCAGAGTCATTAACCACAACCAACCAAAGCAACAACACAACACAACAACACAACAGAAAATAATGTTTGCACCAAATCATTCTGTCATGGCTATGCTGATTTCTGAGCAGTTATTCAAAAACCAAAGTTGAGCAACAGTTGAAGACTCACGATCCACACCAAAGTATTTCTCTTTGCCAGGAATGTGTCATTTATATTTTAACTCTGGTTCCCTAAAACATTAATCTCCAGAATGCAAGAATTCAAGATTTAAAGCAACAGTGCACCCTCAAAACCTCAAACCTGTATTTCTTTCTTCTGTAGAACACGAAAGATTTTCTGAAGAATGTTGATAACCAATAGAAAAAAATACTGAAGAAGTCAATGGCTACCAGCAAATGTTTAGTAACCAATATTCTTCAGAACATCTTCTTTTATGTTCAAAAGAAGAAGGAAGAAAGCTTTGGAACAACAATAAGGGTGAGTAAATGATGACAAATTCGATATTGTTGTGAACTATCCCTGTAATAGCTTGAATTCGCATAAAACATATAATTAGAATCTAGTCATGTGTTCAAGTAGGAAGAGCCTCACGTGGGCATATCTTGATGCACGTTGCCCCAAAACTGTATTTCCCGTCAGGGTTGGGAGCGAGCTGGTGGGTGTTGGGGTCGTAGAGCATGAGCCGTGGACATGCGTCCTTACATGTCCCCTCATCCTTGAAGTCCTTACAGGCCTACAGAACACACAAACAACATTTCCCATGAGCGCACTAGTCCAAAAGTATTTTCATTGCCCTTGAGGTTACTTTTACTGCAGCTACACTTCATTGCTAATGAATGTTTGACTGTAATACTGCAGACGTGCCTTGTACTGTGTTATTTAATCAAAATAAGTAAGTATAAGTGTTACAGCTTTTAACACATTCAAGCAAAGAGGCAAGAGTCATATTGTTCTCATTAGTCACCTTGAACTAATTCAGCTCATAATTATATCTAAACAGTGTGTATTGAAAGATGAAAAGGCTAACAAGTGAATTGTTAAGAAACAAATCTTTATTTGTATATGTGCGGTTCTCACCAGGCAGTCGGTTGGTTTGGGTCCAGTGCAGCCAGCAGCACAATGTTCATTACAGCAGTCAATGGGTTTGGGTCCCTTACACCTCCCCGAGCACTGCTCCGCACAGATCACCTTAGTCACTAAATACAGAGAGAGAAGAAACTTCACAGATCCTGACAGTACTATCCGTGTTTGCTACAGTTGAGCACAGCAACAACAATTCAATATTCTGCTGAAGTGGTTTCAAAACATTCCTCTGGGGGTCAAGTAGTGCTTTTTCATCAGTTGTGAAATATAAGCCAAGGATCAACTTAAATAAACTACAATAAGATACATAAAGAGGCACATTAAAAACTACTCATAAAGCTGAAATAAAATGTTACTCAAGTGCATTTTGCAGTGGGACTATGCATTACTAACTCAGGGTTAAATATGAACAATAAGAACAAAGAGCTAGAAACTAGGCTTATGTTAACCTAGGGTTACATATCAAACTGTATTAAAAATTTAAAGTGTGCCACTTTAAAGTGTTGTTTTGTTTGATTGTTTTGTTTTTTGTGTGTATGTTTCTACAGTTGAGGTCAGAAGTTTACATACACCTTGCAGAATCTGCAAAATGTTAACTATTTTACCAAAAAAAGACTGACCTCGAATAACATATTTCCCATAAAAGATGTTTACATATAGTCCACAAGATAAAATCATAGTTTAATTTATAAAAATGACCCTGTGCAAAAGTTTACATACACTTGATTCTTACAATCAAGTGATAGTGATAGTTGTTCACGAGTCCCTTGTTTGTCCCGAACAGTTAAAACCACTGGCTGTTCTTCAGAACAAATTCTTTGGATTTTTCAGCATTTTTGTGGATTTAAAAACTTTCCAACAATGACTATATGATTTTGAGATCCATCTTTTCACACTGATGACAACTGAGGGACTCATGTCCCTGCTGAAAAAACCAGCATATGCTGGTTAGGTATGTTTTGGTGCTGGGATGCTGGTTTTAGCTGGTTTATGCTGGTCCTTTGCTGGTTTATGCTGGTCCCTTGCTGGTTTATGCTGGTCCTTTGCTGGTTTATGCTGGTCCTTTGCTGGTCAAGGACCAGCATAAACCAGCAAAGGACCAGCATTAACCAGCAACATGACCAGCATAAACCAGCAAAAACCAGCAAGGGACCAGCATAAACCAGCAAAGGACCAGCATATACCAGCTAAAACCAGCATCCCAGCACCAAAACATACCTAACCAGCATATGCAGGGGTGTAACTATTACAGAAGGTTCAAATGCTCACTGATGCTCTAGAAGGAAAAACAATGCATTAAGACTTTTTGAATTTAAAGATCAGGGTAAATTTAACTTAGTCAGAAAAACTAAGTTTTAAGAAAAATGTACACATCTTCATTCTGTTCAAAAGTTTACACCCCTGGCTCTTAATGCATCTTTTTCCTTCTGGGAAGTCAGTGAGTGTTTGAACCTCCTGTAATAGTTCATATGAGTCCCTCAGTTGTCCTCAGTGTGAAATTATGGATCTCAAAATCATACAGTCATTGTTGGAAATGGGTTAAATACACAAAACTGCTGAAAAACCAAAGAATTTGTGGGACCTGAAAGAACAGCAGACAGTTTAGCCATTCAGGACAAACAAGGATAAACTATCACCCCCCCCCCCCCCCCCAAAAAAAAGCTGTGAATTCAGGTAACAACACAGTATTAAGATTCAAGTGTATGATCCCTCTTATTTTGGTAAAAATAAGTCTGCAAGGTGTATGTCAACTTTTGACCTCAACTGTACATAGTATAATACCATTCAAAATTGCAGGTGTTTAATATTAATAAAAAATATCAAAAATGATCAAAAGCTTTAAACTGATCAAAATATTTTATAAGGATTTCAGCAAACCTTTGAACAGTAGTGCACTGTATACAGTATGTTTTTTCCAGTCACTAACTTTTGAAAGATTTTCAATGTTTTGCTTTCGTTATATTTTATGAAACACTTTTCAATAGAATGTTGTCACTAATTCAGTAAGATATAAAATTGGATTCGGCCACTTTTAAGTTTAAGACAACTTACTTTTTTGGCAGTTTTGGGGGCCAGGGCCCCAACAGGAACCATTGTAACAGCTCGTGTCACACTTCTTACCTGTGGGAGATAAAGTAGAATACTATTACTCAAAATGCTAAAGTAAATAGTACCATTTAATATATATTTACAAACTCCTGAGGGACCTACAGTGTTTTGTGAATCTTATTTCTGGCTCTTTGAAATTAAGCTCGCTCTTCATTTTCAAAATGTCAGTCCACTGGATAGTCTCCACGTTACATAAATGACTGTTACTGGCCAACTTGACTCCGCCCCTCAGTATTTCTAGGAAGGGAAAACAACAGTGTTTGAACAATGCTTTCACATATGACAGACTTCACATTTAAAATACAAGTCTATTCATATTTTCCAAATAAAACTTTGCGAGCTAGGCATGGTAATTATTAAATCGTATTATTTTCTCTACAAGACAAATATGTGAAAGACATATAGATATAGGTGAGTTCCCTTCCAGGAACTCGAGCCGCGTCAGAAACGCTATGGGGAACGCCATTGGCGGGCAGCACTCTGAGTCATGTCTAACAACCAATAGACGACGGGAGTGACGTCACAGGCGCGGTGACGTCAGTGACCAGGAAGTATAAAGCATGTGCGTTTGAAACCAGCGGCAACTTTTATCATTCAGCGAGAGCGCTCTGTGTTTGTGTCTGTCTCATATTGCTGTTTTTTGGTGCCAGTTTGTACCAATTTTATTTGAGCAATATGAAAGCAACTAGGGGAAAGAAAGTTGTGGCGGTTCAGCGACCACATAGACGGTGTGTTCCTCCCTGCCAATGTTTTATTGTTGGTGGGGACACACACAGTCTATGTGTTGTCTGCTTGGGAGCGGAGCACGCACAGTCAGCCCTCGAAAAGGCTGACTGTCCGCAGTGTGAGCGTCTTCCACTGCGGGTGCTTCGTTCCCGGAAAGCCCTCTTCGAGGAGGGGGCTTTCACCAGCGCACCCTGCGGGTCTGGCCCCGCTTCCGCCGAGGCGGAGCGGCAGCTGCACTCGTGGGGTTCGCAGCTCGATCTGCTGGAGGGTATGGAGACGGGTGAACCCCTATCTCCGCCCTCTCTCAGCGGAACGAGCGATCTCCTCTTGGATGTGGAAGCCCGCACTGCGGTTTCTTCCCCCGAAGAGAAGATTTCAGGGCTTCTTCTATCTTCCTCGGAGGAGGTTGATGTGGAGAGCCTTGAAGAACCCCAACCGCCCCCCCCCCCCCGTCCGCCTCACTATGAGGAGCTTTTGGAGGTGCTGATTGGGTCGGGTATCTAAGCTGAACATCGCTTGGCCCGCAGAAACACACCCACATGAGCCGCAGCGAAGCCGTCTAGATGAACGCTTCCTGCGGACAAAGTCAGCACCCCCTAAAAGGAGCCTTCCCTTCTTCCCCGATCTGCACAAAGAACTTTCCAGATCGTGGGAGAAGCCATACTCCTTCCGCCTCTTTAACCCCGCTGAGAACTATGGGAATGTGGGGGGCGCGGAGGAGTGTGGATATAAGGCGATGCCACGGGTGGAACAGATGCTGTCCCCCGGTTCGGCATCGTCCTTGAAGGCTCCGTCCTTGCCCACCAAGCCACTTAAAGTGACATCTAGCTTGATGGGCAAGGCGTACACGGCAGCAGGTCAGGCTGGGGCTTGCCTTCACACCATGGCAGTCCTACAAGCCTACCAAGCCGACCTGCTAAAAGAGTTAAGTGACGACGAGGAAGTAAATGTCTCTGACATGCGCCGCACGGCAGATCTCACTCTCCGCGCCACCAGGGAGACCGCCCGCGCTGTTGGGCGGTCCATGGCAGCCCTGATGGTCGCGGCGGGCGACGCTCTAAGTCGGGGGCCTCTAAGAAGAGGCCTGACCTGAGGGTCGTCCTCCAATTTGTCAGCTAACCCTGCCAGTGTTACAGGGCGCGGCAATCTCCCGCGAACAGTATTCTCTAGCCCTTCCGCCCGGAAACGTAGCGGACCTGGAGAGTTCGCAACCCCTACGGGGGTCCTCAGAGAAACTAGTTCAGGTGCATCCTGCCAGTACGCTGTTACAGGTCACCGAATTAGTTCCTCGAGAGGCTGGTTCCCTTAGTAGAATTTCTGGCAGCGTGAAAACTACTGCCAAATATTTCTACGTGGGTCCTGCGCACTGTCGAGAAGGTTATTGCATTCAATTCGGCGCCAAGCCGCCACCTTTCAGCGGGGTATTTCCAACTCTGGTGAACCCCGAGCAGGGTCTGGTAATGGAACAGGAAGTCGAAACTCTCCTGAGGAAGGAGGCCATCGAGGTGGTCCCTCCACAGTACAGAGAGTCCGGGTTCTACAGCCGGTACTTCATTGTTCCCAATAAGGATGGAGGGCTTCGGCCCATTTTAGATCTCAGGCAGTTGAACCGCTAAGTCAGAAAACTGAAGTTCAAAATGCTGACTGTCAAACAGGTCGTGTCTCAGATCAAGTCCGAGGACTGGTTTGTCACGATAGATCTAAAAGACGCATACTTTCACGTCTCTATCCTTCCACAACACAGGAAGTTTCTCAGGTTCGCTTTCAGGGGCAAAGTTTACCAATACAGAGTGCTTCCTTTCGGCCTAGCTCTCTCACCCCGAACTTTTACGAAGTGTGTGGATGCTGCTCTGGCTCCTCTGCGACTCCAGGGCATCCGCATACTAAACTATATAGACCACTGGCTGATCCTGGCCAGTTCGGAACAGTTAGCGGTTCAACATCAAGGTGTTGTTCTCGCTCACATGAAAGAGTTGGGGTTGAGACTCAATGCCAAGAAAAGTGTGCTCTCTCCATTACAGAAGACCACTTATCTAGGTGTAGTTTGGGATTCGACCACGATGCAGGCACGAATGTCACCTGCTCGGATCGAGTCGATCCTTACTGCAGTAAATGCGGTCAAGCTAGGCCTGTCACTCACTGTCAAACAGTTCCAAGTATTGTTAGGTCTTATGGCAGCAGCATCCAACGTGATACCTTTTGGTCTGCTGTACATGGGACCACTGCAGTGGTGGCTCAAGACCAGGGGGTTCTCCCCGAGGGGAAACCCATTCCGCAAGATCAAGGTCACGCGGCGCTGCCTACGTGCCTTGGCCATGTGGAAAAAACCCTGGTTCCTCTCTCAGGGTCCGTTTCTGGGAGCTCCTTGTCGCCGCGTCACGCTAGCGACAGATGCCTCCCTTACCGGATGGGGAGTGGTCATGAGTGGCCGCTCAGCCCAAGGCCTGTGGAGCGATCACCATCTCTCCTGGCACATAAACTGCCTAGAGATGCTGGCCGTATTCCAGGCCCTGAAGAGTTTCCTTCCAGACCTGAGAAACCGTCACGTGCTGGTCCGTACAGACAGCACTGCGGTAGTTTATTATATAAACCATCAAGGAGGTATCCGCTCACGCCCCTTATACAAGCTGGCGTACCGGATCCTCCTGTGGTCTCAGAGCAGTCCATATTCCTGGACATCTGAATGTGGGAGCAGGCGTCCTGTCGAGGCAGGGGCCGAGGCCCGGGGAATGGATGCTTCACCCTCAAGTAGTGAAGCAGATCTGGATAGTGTTTGGCCAGGCTCAGGTGGACCTCTTTGCGACTCAAGAGACATCGCAATGTCCCCTCTGGTACTCTCTAGTTCCTCCAGCTCCTCTGGGACTGGATGCCATGGTACAGACGTGGCCGAGGCTTCGTCTGTACGCTTTTCCCCCGATCGCTCTGCTCCCGGGAGTTCTGGAAAGGGTACGCCGGCATCAAGTGCGGCTGTTGCTAGTAGCCCCGTACTGGCCGGCCCGAGTATGGTTCTCGGACCTAATCTCCCTCCTCGACGGATCTCCATGGGAGATCCCCGTCAGGAGGGACCTCCTCTCACAGGCTGGGGGCGCGATATGCCACCCCCACCCGGAGAGGTGGAAGTTATGGGTATGGCCCCTGAGGGGGCGCAACTCATAGAAGCTGGTCTCTCAACCGAGGTAGTTGAGACCCTTCTCCAATCCAGAGCTCCCTCTACGAGGAAACTGTATGGCCTTAAGTGGAACCTGTTTGTTTTGTGGTGTCAAGAACACAACTTAGACCCAGTTCACTGCCCGGTTGGTACAGTGCTGGAGTTCCTACAAACTCGTCTTTCCGCGGGGCTAGCTCACTCCACTCTGAAGGTGTACGTGGCGGCTATATCTGCCTTCCACGCCCTTCACGGTGGCCTTTCAGTGGGCAGAGACCCCCTGGTCATTCGTTTCCTCCGCGGTGCACTCAGGCTGAGGCCTCGAGTGAAACCGAGGGTCCCTACGTGGGACCTGGCAGTGGTGCTAGAAGCCCTTTGTAAGCCTCCATTTGAGCCCATAGAGGAGATCTCTGATCACTTGCTTACCATAAAGGCAGCGCTGCTGATAGCGCTTACCTCTCTGAAGAGAGTTGGGGACCTGCAGGCCCTTTCGATGGCCCCCTCTCATTTTGAGTTTGCTCCCGGTATGGCCAAAGCATTTCTCTACCCGAGAGATGGGTATGTTCCCAAGGCCCCGTCCCTAGCACCTCAGCGATTACGCTTCAGGCGTTTTATCCTCCTCCATTCATGGAGGCCTACCATAGGAAGTATAATTGTATGTGTCCAGTTAGAGCGCTGGACGCATACGTCCACAGAGCTGCCATGTGGCGTAAAACAGAGCAACTGTTTGTCTGTTTCGGCCCCCCAAAGAGGGGGTGCCCGGCTTCAAAGCCCACAATCAGCCCACAAAGCCCACAATCCGACCTCAGTAAGTATCGGTCTATGCTCTCATCTTTCGCTACCCAAGTACATACAGCCAAATCTTCATACTTCCACAACAGGATCAACAATTCCCCGGACGCACGCAACCTTTTCAAAACATTTAATACACTGCTTTGTCCCCCTCCACCACCTCCCACAACTTCTATAACAGCTGATGATTTCGCCACATTTTTTACAGACAAAACTACATCGATCAATAATAAGTTCTCAGCTCCACACATACAGGAACTAAAATTGACCACAATCACGGCTGGAACCCCCCACTTCTCCTTCTGTCCTTGCTCGGAGGCAGAAGTAACCAAACTTTTCCTCTCCAGCCATCCGACGACATGTCCTCTAGATCCTATCCCCTCACACCTTCTCCAAGCAATCTCCCCTACAATCCTACCGGCGCTCACACACATCATCAACACATCTCTTCTCACAGGCACTTTTCCTACTTCATTTAAGCAGGCCCGGGTAACCCCACTTCTCAAAAAACCTACACTTAACTCTTCACTCATAGACAACTACAGACCTGTCTCCCTCCTTCCATTCATAGCAAAAACACTGGAACGGGCTGTTTTCAACCAGCTATCCTTATTCCTCTCACAGAACAATCTACTGGACTCTAACCAATCAGGGTTCAGAAGCGGCCATTCAACTGAGACTGCGCTACTGTCTGTCACTGAAGCCTTGCGGACGGCAAAAGCTGAGTCCAAATCATCGGTACTCATCTTGCTGGACCTATCTGCAGCTTTTGACACTGTGAATCACCAGATCCTCCTGTCCACCCTCTCAATGCTGGGTATTACAGGGACTTCACTTCGCTGGTTCAAATCCTACCTCTCTGGTAGGTCTTTCAGAGTGGCCTGGGGAGGCGAGGTATCCAAAACTCATCAACTGGTCACTGGGGTTCCTCAGGGTTCAGTTCTTGGACCTCTCCTCTTCTCCATATACACTACATCTCTGGGCCCCATCATACAGGCACATGGCTTCTCCTACCATTGCTATGCTGATGACACACAGCTCTATCTTTCTTTCAAACCAGACGATCCATCGGTAGCTGCACGGATCTCAGGTTGCCTGGCGGATATCTCTGCATGGATGAAGGAACACCATTTACAGCTCAACCTAGCAAAGACGGAACTCCTTATCTTTCCTGCCACTCCATCTCTACAGCATGACTTCTCCATCCAGCTAGGTTCATCAACAATTACCCCATCAACTTCAGCCAGAAATCTGGGTGTTATCTTTGACAACCAACTGACTTTCAAAGATCACATTGCTAAGACCGCTCGATCTTGCAGGTTTGCATTGTACAACATCAGAAAGATCAGGCCCTTCCTAACAGAGCATGCTACACAACTCCTCGTCCAGGCCCTGGTCATTTCCAGGCTGGACTACTGCAATGCTCTTTTAGCTGGTCTTCCAGCATGTACAATCAAGCCTCTACAAATGATTCAGAATGCAGCAGCACGACTGGTCTTCAACGAGCCCAAAAAGGCCCATGTCACACCTCTCTTCATATCCCTTCACTGGCTACCGGTTACAGCACGCATCAAATTCAAGACACTGATGCTGGCCTATAGGACAGCCACCGGATCATCACCTGCCTACCTCCATTCACTACTACACATCTACACTCCTTCCAGAAGACTGAGATCCTCTAGTGAAAGACGCCTCATTGTACCACCACAGAGAGGTATTAAATCACTGTCCAGAACATTCTCGTTCAACGTTCCTGCCTGGTGGAATGATCTTCCCACACCTATCCGGAATGCAGACTCCTTAACAGCTTTCAAACGACTGCTGAAAACCCATCTTTTTCGACACTATCTGACTCAATAAAAAAAAAAAAAAAAAAAAAAAAAAAAATCCTCCCTTCTAGCCTGTTTTTCCTCTCTTTCTTGATCTTCTCCTTCTAGCCTGCACTCTTCTAACAACGCCTGATATATGGTATTTTTGAGCACTTCCTATGTTGATCTGCCTCCTTAGGATGAATCACTTGTTGTATTCCCAATTGTAAGTCGCTTTGGATAAAAGCGTCGGCTAAATGAATAAATGTAAATGTAAATGTAGATGGATCGTAGATGCCATTTCTACCGCTTACGAGTCCTCTGGTCTCCCATCTCCTCTGGGAGTCAAGGCTCACTCTACTCGAGGCTTGTCTGCCTCTAAAGCTCTCATGGCAGGTGTCCCAATACAGGACATCTGCAGTGCTGCGGGTTGGTCCTCGCCCCTGACGTTTGTCAGGTTCTATGAACTCGACCTCAGAGCCACTCCAGGCTCCTTCGTCCTCTCGACTTAGCAGGCTAAGTCTAGAGAGTCAGCCCCCTCCTTAGCCAGGAGGAGATTTCTCAAGGCGCAGAGAAGTCCTTTCGCCATCCTCTCCTCGAGTGCCTGAGGGCCGAGGAGTATTTCTCCCCTGCGATGGGTCAAACATGACAGGCAGTGGTAGAGAATTGCATCCTCGCTTGCCTGAGGGCCGAGGATCATATTGCCCTCTTGTCCGTGGTATACTAGACAATGGCTTATTCCCCTCATGTCCTGGCAGGGTTACCAGGCCGAGTTTATTCAGTCCCTCTTGGTCTGGCTTCTCCCAGACAAAGGACTAAGACTCCTCGTGCGCCAGAGGGCCGAGGAGTACCTCCTGCGTTGGCTGGCGACCAAGCAGAGGTCCACTACTATCCTCGTGTGCCTGAGGGCCGAGGTTCTTACTGCCCTCTTGTCCGTGGAATACTAGACAATGGCTTATTCCCCTCGTGTCCTGGCAGGGTTACCAGGCCGAGTTTATTCAGTCCCTCTTGTTCTGGCTTCTCCCAGACAAAGGACTAAGACTCCTCATGCGCCAGAGGGCCGAGGAGTACCTCCTGCGCTGGTTGGCTACCAGGCAGAGGCGTGTCACCTTTCCTCGTGTGCCTGAGGGCCGAGGAGTACCTCCTGCACTGGCTGGCTACCAGGCAGAGGTGTGACCCTTTGCCTCGTGTGCCTGATGGCCGAGGATCATAGTGCCCTCTTGTCCGTGGAATACTAGACAATGGCTTATTCCCCTCGTGTCCTGGCAGGGTTACCAGGCCGAGTCCTTCAGTCCCTCTTGTTCTGGCAATACCCCAGACAAAGGACTACCTTTCCCCTCATGGGCCTGAGGGCCAGGGACCACACATACCCTCTTGTCCGTGGAACACTAGACAATGGTTATTTCGGTCCCTCTTGTTCTGGCTACTCCCAGACAAAGGACTAAGACTCCTCATGCGCCTGAGGGCCGAGGAGTACCTCTGGCTCTGGCTGGCGATCAGACAGGGGTCTACTACCTTCCTCGTGTGCCCGAGGGCCGAGGATCACATGCCCTCTTGTCCGTGGAATACTAGACAATGGCTCTTCCCGTGCTCTGGCAAGGTCCACCAGACACAACTTTCTTCTACCCTTGTCCTAGCAGACACTAGGCAGGGCTTTGGAAATTATGGGGGCTTTGACATCTCGTTCCCCATAGCGTTTCTGACGCGGCTCGAGTTCCCGGAAGGGAACGTATCGGGTTACTTATGTAACCTTAGTTCCGTATGTATGTAACGTCTCGTTCCCTCAGGGAACTAAGGTTACATACGTAACCCGAGACGTTTTGAAGCATTTGATATAACTATTTAAAAGGACACACACAAAAAAACACACAAAGAACAGTTTTATATAACAACATACCAGTTAAGCTAGTCAGTGGTAACTGGTTCACGCCTTGTCCGATACTGTTGTTGGAGTTGAGGAGGACAGCCAAAGCATATTTGTCTTCATAAAGAGAGTGGCCACGAATAATGCGCAGATTCTCAAGGGGGATGCTGGGGGCCGAGTTGATCCCAATAAGAACATAGCCACCAACTTCTTGGATGCTCTAAACCCCCCAAAAATCAGGAACAACACAAAATACAAAGACAAATATAAACTAAAATTAGCAACATGCTAAAAACAACGTGTACAGATGACTTCTAATACAACCAAACACTAAGGTAACAGTAAAATAGAATCATTTATAGTGTTTGAAAATGGAAATATCATACCGTGAGAAAAGACAAGTCATGTTTTTCTGTCATATATGTGATTTCCAGGTTTTCCAGAACGACGGTGCAGTTGCTGTACATTTTTACAAGAATCTGATAATGATCATCCACTGTTCCCAGAAGAGCCAGTTTGTTGTTCGCTCCCTGACACACTTAAACACACAGAGAGAAAGAAAGCACAATTAAATCCATCTGAAAAAGTACAAGTAACAGCAAATCCCAAGAAGCAAAAATGTTATCTGGTGGTGATTAAGTTTTCATTATTTTTGTTTGAATTAAATTACCAATAAATTAAATTAAACGTAAAACCACCCAACCAAATACCTTTGAATATGGTTTTGAAAACACTGAAATCACTTTATTCATTTAATAATGAAGACATGAGACAGAAAACAATACTTTTATTCAGAAAGGATACACTGAATAAAGGTCACAGTAAAGACTTTCATATGTTTAAATGTTCTTTTGTACTTTCAATGCATCAAAAAATCCTTAATTTCTTAAAAAAGTTAGAAAATGTCTTCATATTATGCAAAAAACATCCTTATAAATACTATGTTGCACAAGCACTTCACTGCTTTGTTTTTTTATTGTAATATGAAATATTCATAAATCAAGAAGGATTTTCTAGACGAGTAAAATTATTATTATTATTTTTCTTTTCAGAACAAAACAAGTCAAAATTAAGTGAGTTTTTGCTTAGAACAAGCAAAATAATCTGCCAATGGGGTAAGAAAAAGAATAATCTTATTTTAAACAGAAAACAAGCAAGCAAAAACACACTTAATTTAGATTTTTTTTTTCTTCTGAAAACAAGACAATTATATTTTGATACTTTGGTTGGAAACAAGACAAAAAAATTAGGTAAGAAAATCATTTTTTGCAGTGAAGTGCTTGTGCAGCGTAGTTTTTATGAGGATTTTTTTTGTATAATATTAAGATATTTTCTATTTTAAGAATTTAAGGATTCTTTGATGCATTGAAAGTACAAAAGAACATTTATTTGCAATAAAAACCTTTATATTATAATAATAAAGTTAAGTAATAAGTAAGTCTTTACTGTCACTTTTATTTAGTGCATCCTTTCAGTGCATTCAAAAAATCTAAGTAAGAAAAGCGTTTTTTGCAGAGTTTCAACATTGATAGTAATAAGAAAAAATGTTTCTTGAACACAAAATCAGCATATTAAAAATTAATTATGACTTCTAAAGGGTCATGTGCTGAAAATCAGCTTTGTTATCACAGGAATAAATTCCATTTTAAATTATATTCAAATAGAAATCAGTTATTTGAAACCGTAATAATATTTCATAATAAGTTTTACTTTATTTGATCAAATAACTGCATGTAAGAGACTAATAAGAACATTTTTAAGAAAATAATAAAACAATATGTACATTAGTATTCAAATCAATGTATCAATGCTTTATACACAGTGTAGCAACAATTATAGTCTCAAGCCTTCTTAAATGTATTTCACAGTTGTGGAATTCTAGCCTATTTTGCAATGCAAGTTTGTTCCAATTACACAAATTAGAAGGAGAGCGTCTATAGACGGCAATTGTCAAGTCAAACCGCAGGTCTAGGCTCTGGCCAAGCAATTGCAAAATCTGTGTTAAATACATAAAGGACTAAAATGATTGTAATAAATCAAATGAGGCTGCTAGAGCCAATCTTATGCATGTAGGTGTCTTTTGCAGCTAATGAACCAGTCAGAATTCAGCGAAGGTAGGCGTTTGTTTTAAGTGCTCTGAGCGGCAACGGAAAGACTCTGTGGTGGGTCAACATAAATAGTGCTCGTGGCAGTGAGCTCCTCTGAATGCTCTGAGCACTCTTTCTCACACACTCTTTTGGGAAAAACTACTACTACATTTACTCAGTCTGTTCTATATTGCTCCAGAGATGTTATGATTCAGACTAAAAGGCAAAAATAGAATTAAAGCAACCAAAACTGTGAGATGCCAATGATGAATGACAGAATTAGTCATCAACAACTCCTCTTTGGCACCACAAGATATTCCCAATGAGACAAACATCTTCACAGTTTCCACTAATAGACGCATCAGACTGTAAAATTGTGAAGAATTACATTATTGCGTATGCAATAATTAAGTTACTGTGTAACAGAAGACAGACCCAGTCATAAGTGACTTCCTAAAACATCACTTGATTAGCTTCAATGGGTGAGCACGGATTTGAAGGAAATTAGCATGTTAGATGAGACATACAGTACAGACCAAAAGTTTGGACACACCTTTGAACCAAAGTTTTCTTTATTTTCATGACTATGAAAATTGTAGATTCACACTGAAGGTATCAAAACTATGAATTAACAAATGTGGAATTATATCATAACAAAAAAGTGTGAAACAACTGAAAATATGTCATATTCTAGGTTCTTCAAAGTAGCCACCTTTTGCTTTGATTACTGCTTTGCACACTTTTGGCATTCTCTTGATGAGCTTCAAGAGGTAGTCACCTGAAATGGTTTTTACTTCACAGGTGTGCCCTGTCAGGTTTAATAAGTGGAATTTCTTGCCTTATAAATGGGGTTGGGACCATCAGTTGTGTTGTGCAGAAGTTTATATACTATATATAGAATGAAATATTTTCTAGAATTAAATGTAATTCCACATGTGTTAATTCATAGTTTTGATGCCTTCAGTGTGAATCTACAATTTCCATAGTCATGAAAATAAAGAAAACTCTTTGAATGAGAAGGTGTGTCCAAACTTTGGGTCTGTACTGTATATGACAGACAGAGTAACCTCAATACAAATACTCTTGATCTACTACAGTTTTCTTTCTCCCCTTAAGGTTTGAAATGATATTGCAAACCTGTTGCTGCCATAATAAGGAGCCATTTCAAATGTTTACATGCTTTTCTGCACTTTCTTTTTTTTTTTTGTTATTAAAGGGGTCCTATTATGCTCTTTTACAAAGTCGTTATTTTGTTTTGGGGTGCACTACAACATGCTTTCATGCTTGGTGGTTCGAAAAACGCATTATTTTTCACATAATTATTACAATAGCTTTCTCCCCACCAAATGGCTCAATTAGTTCCGGCTTTAATGAAGGCCCGCCTTCTGAAAAATGAAATGTGTTGTGATTGGTTAGCAGTCCCACTGCGTTGCGATTGGTGAACAGCTTAGAGGGCATTTTAGCCCTGCCGCACCTCTTCCTAAAGCAACAGGTTCCGTGTACAACTGTTAGCGCAAGCTAGATTAAAGTGATTCATCCGTTTTAAATATGGATATTTTTCTTACAAAAACACATCGGTTTACTGACCCCCCGGAGCCATGTGAGGCACTTTTTGTTATGGATCGATGCACTTTATTGGACTTGTTTTGGACTGATGGAGAGAAACACCAGTCTATGCCGTTCTAAAGCTTGGGAGTGCCAGGATTTTTTTTAATAAAACTCCGATTGCATTCATCTGAAAGAAGGAAGTCATATACACCTAGGATGCATGAAGGATGAGTAAATAATACACTACAGTAGTGTTGGTCCTTTTCTTCTTGAAACTTTGGATTCGGACGTCAATTTAATGACCACACGACCTTGGTGTTTATCAAAAAACAATATGTATTTCAGCCAGGAATTTTACAGGGGTGGTGGGAGAAAAACACAGACATTCTGGATTCGGACGGCAATAAAATCACTGACTAACCCCTGTAAATGTTGAAAAAAGCTTACGTCCCCATGAGAAACAATTACTGTCTGAATAGGACTCAAACTACTTTAAATATGGGGTCACTTGCAACTAGTATAAATATGCTTAGTGGTAACCACAGAGCTTTTTATATGGTGAATTATTGGTTGGGAATAATTTAGCATACTGTTGGGCCTATGACGTTTATGCTGATTTATTACATTTCAATGTAGATTTTACTCTCTCCCTTCTTCATTTTTTCAAGTTTGACTTCAGCTTTCTTAGTATTCCTCTATCTATTCATTATAAACAATATAACTAGAAAAAAATAACAAAATATAAAGAATGTCTGTTTTCTGATTATTATTTTTTTTGTAAAAAGTGTATAGGGTCACTAGAGACCCGTGGTGTGTAATAGTATAAGTATATTTTTCGTGCTCAAAAATATGTAAATATCTGATGACTCAATATGTGCATTTCCCCTTCATTCCTCGAGGTGGCACTGTTAGTAATAGACAATAATGACGTGATGTTTCACTCAAAACTATCGCAGACATTAAACAAAAGAATATCATCTGCAAAAATGGAACTGGTTTGAATGGCTTTACTGCAGAGCAATTACTGTACACAGTAAAATATAAATGCCAAAAATATTGACTTTGAAGTCATTGAAAAGGATAGTTTTAAGATTATGGTTGAGATCACGAATATCAGCCAGATGCTGAATGTACTATGGAAGTGCGTTATGAGGATGATGGCGATCGATGCTCAAACTGATCCCTTCTAAGTTTCAAAAGGTAACGAAATATGCTTTATTTAATTCTTCTGTAATTGTTCTTAAAATATCAAGAGAGTTTTTTTGCTATTGCAGAAGTTAGAGATCCATCTGTGCTGGATATATACAGTAGGTCCGGGTCACTAAAGACCCGAATATGTAATAATGAGTGGTGAAACATTTATGCATTTAAGGGTTAAAGAGATTTTATTGCTGTGTTGATCACCACAGGTTAACTCTGGGTCCTGAACCAGTTGAGAACAAATTCACTAGTCAGTGGTAGAAAGCGTTGTTGTGTGGGTGGCAATTCAGACCTTTAATAGGCTTAGATAACAGAGGCCAAAGAACTCATTGAGTCTCAGGTCAAAGTTGTTTCTAGTTTTAGGATAAACTACACTCCACCTTTAAAATGCATTTTGACGGTTTAGTGGAGCCTGCTTGAGACAAGAAGACCAGGTCTTGAGGAACGGAGCTTTATAGTCACACGTACAGTAAGCGTCTCTCTCTATAAACACTGAATGGATCAACTGTACAACACAATTACAGAATTCACTCCTCCAAGACTTCTTAGAAAAACTCATAGTATTGTAACTTTGATGAGGTGTTGACATGGGGTAGGGGCAATACTCGCTGTTGTGAGGTTGTTGGGTCGCATTCTTTAACGTGCCTAGTCTTGAAGGAAAAGCTTAAGCTTGTAAACAACTGAGTGACAGAAGTCTCAAAAAGGTGCTTAAAAATGCATTAACGAAACAATGAAACATGAAAAAAATCTGTCATTTACTCAACCTTACATCATTCTTTCTTCTGCAGAACAGTCTGTAGAATGAAAATCAATGGGGTCCAAACTTGAATTGTATGTTTCAAAATAACTGAAATTAATACAGTTTTAGAAAAACATTAGTGTGAGTAAATGATAACCATAATTATTTCTGGGTGAACTATTACTCTGAGTAAAAACAACTACAAACTCATGTAGATAACATATTGGTTACATAAAAGTAGTTCCAAGTGTGACACATTTCAAAACTGAAACTATGGTTCATGCATTTACTCAATCACAGGACAAGCCCGTGGTCATATCCTGGCTTCTTTCATTTTAGGGCATTTGGTTTGCTGTGGATCATTCAAGTAACAACACAGTATTAAGAATCAAACATATGTAAACTTTTGAATGGGGCCACTTTTGTAAATTCAACTATTATTTTCTCTTGTGGAATATATGTAAACGTCTTTTATGTGAAACATCTTATTTAGGTCAGTACTAAATAAAAAATAACATGCATGTTGTATGATCCCTCTTATTTTAGTAAAATAAATAACATTTTGCAAAAAAGGTGTATGCAAACTTTTGACCTCAACTGTATTTAACATGTTTAGAGGGCAAACAATTAATTTGTATGTGGAACAAACTCAAAAGCGATCACCGTCTCCAGCCATAATGTTCAAATTATAAAGACATTCAAAAATGCCACTTGAAGCCTTACGTCAGGTTGTAATCAGAATCATAAATAGTTTTATTGCCAGGTATGTTTACACATACAAGGAATTTGTTTTGGTTACAGAAGCTTTCAGGACAAACAGAATGACACTGACAAGGCAAGACACAGATAGTAAAGAGAACAAAATTAGGATAAGTAAATAGGAAATAACAATATACAAAAATGGGAAAAATACACAACATACATTGTGATTGTGAAATACCATTGGCTCTTGTGTGTTAGTGACCAACTGTGCTATGCAAATGTTCATATTTATCTTCTTTTTTTTAAGATTTAATTTTGCCTTTTATTGATAGGACAGGAAATTAAGTGGGAGAGAGAGGGGATGGGATCAGGAAAGGTCCACAAGCCCGGACTCCAACACGGGACGCCCGAAGCACAACAGTGCTGCATGTCGACGTACTGCCCACGAGGCAATTGGCGCTGACCAGATTTATCTTTTAAATGGGATAGGACTGCATATAGTTCTTGCAATAAATACTTCTGACGATACTTTTATCTGCCTGTTATGTGTTTTATATTGTAAAGAAGTGCCTAGGTTTCGGGTAAAGCTAAGGTTAGGTGCTCAAAAATATCCTTGAAGGTATTAATACATGGACCCTGGACCACAAAACCAGTTGTAAGTCGCACAGGTATATTTGTAGCAATAGCCAACAATATATTGTATTGTATGGGTCAAAATTATCGATTTTGCTTTTGTGCCAAAAACCATTGATGTCATTAGAATTTCATTAGGATATTAAGTAAAGATCATGTTCCATGAAGATATTTTGTACATGTTGACATTTCCTACCATAAATATATCAAAACTTGATTTATGATTAGTAATGTGCACTGCTAAGAACATCATTTGGACTTCATCATGAAGTTTTGTGGTCCAGGGTCACAGATATAAAAATAAATTCCTGCATCTGGATCTGACAAACAAGAAGTAATAGTGTACCCTGAAAAATGGTGCTAAAAGGGTACCTAGAGTGTTTAAAAGTGACTCCAAGGGGTCCTGACGAATGCCAATGTGTGACAAGTTAGGAATGAACTTCACTGGTTTAGAAGGATCTACAGTATACAGTAATTGCACAGTTGAACTCAAGGTATATCAGTGGTTTACAACTGAGATTAACTAAGATTGAGGTTCCTCCAATGGGTCTCAAAAGGATTCTAAGGAAGTTGTGGGAAATGTTTGTATTATAATGTACTTTTGAATAAATACTTTTAATTTAGTGTGTTATTTGATATTACATATACTGCCATTTTATTTTATGAAGGGTTTCCTCGGAAGGACTCATATTTGAAAACTTCTGTAATAGCATTCAAATAAAATATCACATGTAAACTTAATTTTATGCCTTATAAACTGTGGAAATGTTTGCCCAGTTAAAGCAAGTGGGCAAAAGTAGTAAGTAGTTCTGAAAAACAGAACAGTGCTTCTGTTGAGGAACAGCTTAGTAGGAAAAACTGAGCAAGAGAAAACAGGTTCCCTCAGCTCTGCTTTGCTCCTACTGCAATAAAAGTGTGTTTCTTAGCCCAGAGTCAAGCCATCAGCCCGCCGCCTACACACTGGAGAAGATAAATTCATAAACAGAGCCTTAACGGTGTTATCTAGGACGGCCGATATGGAATTACTCATTTCCTGTGTCGGCCACAGGCAGAATAAAGGCTGAAGCAGATGACAGGTTGATTTTACTGGATGTTGCACAAAACATCTGACGTCCTCAGACAGTAGGATGTTTTCTGTTCATACAGACGATACTGTAGCATGTGATGAAGAAATCATGGCCAGAGGTACCTAACGTCACTTGTTTCATCGTAAAAGCTTGAGCTGGCTCACTTCCTTAGCAATCTGGCTTAGTGTCATGTCGGCAAAGGTAAGGTGTGGCTTTACCTTGGCTGGCTCAACTTCAGTAACTATGTTCTTCGGCAGATATGACGTAATTGTGTGAGTCTTTTTTCTTGCCGCTGGATGTAGGTGTGCTGAATGTTCTTTCTAATGTGCGTTCCCATGCACTCACACTACAGGTTTAACACCAAGAACCTGAGTCATGTAAAACTTGTTGCAATATACGGAAGAAAAAATCATTACTGTCTGTTCACACGTTTTTAAATGTTAATCTTTCTTGAGGAGGGTGTGAGCATTGGTTTCTTTAGCAAGTTACTACAAAATTCTTCGGAAAAGACTTACAATGACCAGTTCGTTCCTGCTTTGAGATTCTATCCTCCACTTTTAACATGGGCGTAGAATATGCCCAAGTTAATATGCCCACTTTTAATACAACTGAAATTCATCCCCAAACATTTTTTAATAATTATAACCTGATGTTTTATTTATCCAAAATGAGTCAATGTGAACATTATGGAGTGCTAAACACTCTCATGCAGAGTACGTTTCATTCATACTCAAAGCCGGAAGGCGCTCCTGCGCAGAAAGTCCAAAACTGACTCATAGAAGTAATAACTTAGGAAGTGTCAGGAAATCTGTAAAATGGACAAAGGCATCATTGCTGAATCAAAAGCAGAAACATTTTGACTGATGAAATGTAAAGACAATAAACACACAATCGCGACTATGTATAATTTATGTTTGTTTTTACCTGGAGTCATCTCCAGGTAATAAATAAAGTAGGGATGCACCGATATGTATCGACCGATCACTTGCGTGTTTTGTCAGTAAAGCCGGTTCTGTAATCAGCGGTAAATACCATCAGGTGCGTGATTTCACGTTGAGCCGTATATACTACACACAGCCGTTGTTCACTGACGAGCTGCGCACATTCACACTGATAATGAACATTGATTTGCGCAGGTAAACAACGGCTGTGTGTAGTATATACGGCTCAACGTGAAATCACGCACCTGATGGCATTTACCGCTGATTACAGAACCGGCTTTACTGACAAAACGCGCAAGCATTATCGACCGATTCATATCGGTGCATCCCTAAAATAAAGTATATGAATAATGCAGTTCTAATTGAAATATAGTGTTGAGGGTAATGCATTACAGGTAACGCAAGTTACGTAATCAGATTACTTTTTTCAAGTAGCTTTGTAAACACTGGGTTGGTTCTTCTGCAGGGGTGTAGGGCGATTTTGAGATTGAGATGGGAGTTTTAAGACCTACCCTAACTTCCTTGAACCGGAATACACAGAGTTCACGCAGAGCTAGACAAGACGAGCATTTGAGGTAAAATGTATATAAACTGTAATTGTTTTTGAAAATAACAGATCGTTTCGCTACATAAGACTCTTCTTCCTCGGCTGGGATAGTTTAGATCCCTTTGATCCCTTTTTACAATTCAGTAGATTTTTCAGCTAGCAATATCATTGATGTTCTTTATGTACTTTAAGTTAGACGGCACTGCCGTCTATTGGCGTGGCTATTTAGCATGATTTTATTCAAGTTATGGAAATTACACTGATATTAGTGAGCTTTGGATACTCTACTAATGCATTCCCTTACATGTTTAAAAAGAAACCTTTCTACAAATCTTTCTACCTTGTGTATGCCGTACAAATGTTTATGCTCATTTTCTTGTCTTTGTCAGGCTTTATCTTTGTCTTTTTCGCTTTTACGACCATACATGTACTGATTTTCCCATTGTCTCTGTTGGAAAAACAGGATAATAAGAGTCCATTTTAATTTTCGCTCTTATCTTCACCAAACAACACTATGCTACGGCATATGAGGCAGTAACCTATGAGTCTATGAGTTTAGTGGAAGATTGCGGATCATGTCATTTCAGCACTGAGGGATGACCTGCACTATACATAATAAAAACTGTTTTTATAGAAAATGATGAGTAGTCTTCATCTTCTGACAATTGACAAAAATAGTCAGTTTACAGTTTATGTCCTAATGTAAAACCTTTAAAAGTTGCACCAAATGACTGAATGCACCTACAGACAAAATAGATAGATAGATAGAATTTTTACTAAAACCATTAACAAGACAACATAAAACAGATCGTTTTCCACCCATAAAATGCAGTGTCATTACCAGTGTTGGGTGTAACGCGTTACAAAGTAAACAACGACAACACAGAAGGGAAGGGGAGGGGGGCGTGAATGGGAACAGTGATTGGTCTGGGTTTGGCACGAGATATCATTAAATTACCATCACCGATTGGTCGACACCCGGCAGCCAGCAGCAGAGCGGCACTTGCAAATAGAGACCTGCAAACCCGCGGGACCCAACGCAACAGAGTGCGGCGCGGGACAAAACTTGATGGACAAGTGCGTGTGCTGGTGCGGGCGGGTAGAGACTCGTGTGTGTGTGTGTGTGTGTGTGTGCGGGATGCGGGAAAATAAAATGACTCCCGCAATATAGAAATATCTAAACATAAAATATCTAAAAAAAAAAAAAAAAAAAAAAAAAAAAAATGTTTATTCATCTATTGCACAAAAGCAGCAAGAACAACATATATTATTAGTAAGAGCAAGAATAGGCAGTTTCGATTTAACACTTGTTTGCAGCATGAGCAATGTAGCCATCTGCTGATTTTTGGAACGCATCGCCAATCAATGGTGTTTAAGATAGAATTCACTCACTGCTCAAAAGTTTTGAACAGTGCTGAATATTACGTGCTTACGAATCACAACACACGTAGACCTTTATGAAAGATTAATTGTGCATAATATCCATTGTGTTATAAGAGCTTTATGAGATCGCGTATGCACTGGATGCACGCAGTAGGTCATGCTTTTTTGTTTAGAATAACAGTTTTTTGTGTAAGAAAAAAAAATTTAACTAGTAATATAACTAGTAATATAACTAGTTACTTTCTCCAGGGAGTAATAAAGTAAAGTAAGGCATTACTATTTTTGAGAGTAATATGTAATATATTACTTTTTTGAGTAACTAACCCCAACACTGGTCATTACCTGTAAAGGAATTAGCTATTTGAGTCATGTAATTGAGTTTTGAGAAAACAAATACACAGTTATAAGGGAACAACAATGCTAAGCGATTTCCTATGCAATTATATTAGTTATTGTTAATTCCTTGGAACTAGTTCCTATAATATTAGCTTTCATTATATTGCACATAGGTTTCATTATATTGTAATTATTTTATAAAAGTAATTGAAATGAATCACATGATTAGGTGTAAAACTTTGTGGTAATGTACTACTTTTTAATAAAATGCATTCATTTTTAAAATCTAAAATATATATTTTAAAAAATACATCTAGTTTTTTAGATAAAAAATCACATTAAATTAAAATTTTAAATTGCAAACCCCCATAAAACATATTAAGACAACATTAATTTAGATGATTATTTCTTCCAGTTCTCCCAAGTGTTCCTAATGAGTTACTGTATATCATTAAGTTTATCCCCACTTTGGCTGGAAGGTTTTTTCTGGAAGATTGATAGTACGAAAGGGAACATATGTTTTTTCTCACAAGGATAAAGGCAGATGTTTCTGTGAAGTAGTTTTGATGTCTCTGAATCATCCATCTCAAATCTAGAGCTCAAGGTTTTGGATTTAAAGAGCCGTTTAAACCCCTCAGGACCACTATCCGTTTTAATGAGGAAAATAAAGCTTTTCCTCAGGTCTTCCTGTGCATCAAGTCCACACTTCCCTCTCCTGCTAGGACAGAATTGTTTGGGGCTCAGCAGAGGAGGTGTATTCCGCTACATATGGCGCAATGTAAACAAAGACACCATCACAACACAATGAAGGATTCTCAGGGTGTGGATGACAATGATGTATTCTGGGCCTTTGAAGCTCAATTCTGGACTCCAACTGGGATTGGTTCTAATAAATGCAATGAGTGGGATACAGACTCAAAACGGTGGAGATGTGGGGGTGTTCCAGATCAGGGACTTAAGGAACACACAGGAAGAAGATGGAACAAACAGAGACACACATACACCAGCACTACTACTTGAAAAAAAGTGGATGGCAATAAAACAGAGAAAAAGAAAAAAATGCCCTTCTGACATTTCCGGAAGTTTCTTGTATGGGGTCGGTCATCGCGTTACTCCAAACCCAGATGCTATAGTGGCCTCCGGGGAGGACAGAGGGAACTAGAAAGGGCGGATTTGAGAGAACTAGGAAGAAAGACACGTGTTTGAACCAAGCCAGATGCAAAACACCCACAGAAAAGCCATGTATTTTATTGCACAGAATGTACTTTCAATGCGTTATTGGCTTTACTATTAGAAAGTGATACTGTGTTGACCTTATACACCCACTGTAATGCTTCTTCCTCTGTTGCGCACGAGTATGTAGGCTTTAGTGTTGAGGAGTAGCTAACGTAACAATACTATTAAAGAGCAGGTCATATGCTTTTTTAAAGTGTCCTAATATTGTGTTGTAGTCCCCTACAACAGGTCATTTTCGCAGAATACATTTTTACATAAAGTAATTTGTCAATAAAACAGTTTGTTGGAAGCAGCTTTAACCCCTCCCTTCCATAAGCCTACTCTGCTCTGATTGGTCAGCTGGTCAAGCGCGTGCGATTGGCACAGAGAAGCAACTTGAGCAAGTTAGCGAGCGCTACCATCTGTGTTGCCAAGTCAGTGGTTGTTTTTGAAGTCCGCGGTTAAAGCGACCCCAATAACGTCATATTTAGCCCCTGGAATGTGTATTTGCCAGGGGAACCCCGACAAAATGTGTGTATCTTACACCCCGGTATGTAATTTTTAATGGGAGACCTCCCTCAAAATGTGATTGGACTAGTTTTGAGTAGCAACTGATCCAGTTTTGTTGTGAAAACCTGGCAACCTTGATGCACCTTTATATACAACAATAATTTGGTGCTCCAATCCGTTCTTTACATAATGACAGCTAAAGTTTAGCTGCTAAACTCTAAACACATAACAAAATAAGCAGAGTGATAACGTGACTAACTGATGAAAACACAAGTTTGTAAACCTCACGTATTAATATATATATTGTGGCGGGAGGGGCGAACGACAGACACAGTGGGTGTGGCGTCAGGCCTCGGAGAGGCTTTTATTAAACATTATAAAAAAAAACAAGTGTCCAAAAAGGGGGTAAAAGTGTCCAAAATAAATAGGGGATCTGGTGTCCTCGTGTGAAGGGGCTCTGTGAAGGAAGGGCAGTGTTCAGAAGGGAAGGGTCCAGGAAAGGGGCGGAGTCCGGCGGCCGCACACGCTCCCCCGCTTGGGACCGGGGCGCTAGGGGGCGGCGGCATCTCCTGCGGCTTCAACCTCCTTCTGAGCTTTCACGGTGCTTCCTGGGGGGAATTCGGCCCAGCATCCTGGCCCGTCGGCCATCAACGGTGCGGTTCTCAGCCGGACCGCGGGTCCAGCAGCTTGTCCTCAAGCGGCGCTGGTTCCATCTTCACCCCTTCCTGGACCCGCGAGGACACCAGCGTGCATGCACGGGGGAGAGACCGGTCTCCTGAGGAGAGGCGCGCTCGGGATTTAAACAGCGGCGGTGATGAGGCTTCATTTCCTTCACGTGTCCTCATCACACGCCGCCAGCCCGAGCCGATTACTCGCCCCTCCTCTCCCCTACACACCCACTCCCGTCGGGAGCCTGGAGAAGGGCAGCGAATAAGGGACGGGGTGGCGATGATAAAGGGGGGAGGCAGCCGACTCGTCACAATATATATATATTTTGAGCACACCCATGAAAATGTACACATGACGTATCAGTCGTACTTACAGGTTGTGGTTGGGAAATGCTTGTTAGTGCAAATGAAGAAGATTAAAGCCAAAGAAGATAAAAACCAAGATTAGAGAAGCAGTCCTCAGTAATACGACAAAGCACACAACAAAAGGTTTGAATTGTATTGCTGTGGTATCGTGGAAAAAAATTTATTTTAACCACTGATTCATCACAACATCATCTTTCGGCAATGAAAACAAAACAAACTTGCTTTCAAAGCACAGAACATAGCGTTTTCTTGATATGATGTAAACACATTAACTAGCGGAAGTGTTTGTGGGCAGATCAGCGTGTTCGTATTTTGCTTACCTAGTGACGTAGACCTGTAACAGGCAGAAGATGCGAAAAATATGACGACTCGTTAAAGCGATTCTGAGTCAACTCTTTCTTTTGAGAGACAATATCTTTATGTATAATGCACTTTTTTGATTAACAACTTTGCAGACTTTACATTGAAGGATAGCTACATTACAAACTGCAAAAAAGACATTTTTCGAAAACCTAGTGAGTTTACTAGTGAGTGTCCTTTTGCATTATCGACACACTATTTCCCTTTTTAATACTGTAAGGATTCTTTGACACAATCTGTATTAGTTAAAAGCGATATTATAAATAAAGGTGACTTGACTACTAGTTTAACAACATTTCTGTTGCATAACACACTCAGCTATTTAAAAGTACCACAGATTTTGCTTATTAGCATGTATATTCCTACTTATAAAGCACATATTATTGGCTTATACTGTATACGCATATTTTTTTTATCCCTTAA
The DNA here is from genome assembly GCF_049309525.1 of Garra rufa. NCBI lineage: Eukaryota > Metazoa > Chordata > Actinopteri > Cypriniformes > Cyprinidae > Garra > Garra rufa. The sequence goes on from NC_133370.1 coordinate 39,046,488, forward strand.
TCCTACCCAATACCTAAACTATTTCCACAGCTATTTCACTAACTATTAATAAGTAGCAAATGAGTAGTTTAATGAGTTAAAATCTGCAGTTAATTGTCAGTTGAAAGTGAGACTTGGTCACCAGAATAAAGTGTGACCAAAAATTAATTTCAGTTCATCACTACAAAAAATGTAACCCACTTCCTAAACTTGTCTCTCATTCTCTGTTGGCAAGTCCTATACAACCCCATCTCATAACTATTTAAAAAAAAAAAGTTTTTTATGAAATTGGTATCTTGTATTATTTGAAAGCATACAATCTGTAGGCTGTACAAAAACATACAAATTCAAACTAATTTGCAAAACATAAAACAGTTATGAATTGTCACGAGACTGTGTCCAATTCAATCTTCGTTTAGACTTCATTATTCATACTGTAAATTAAGGTTACTGTCCAGTAGGTTTTAGTGAAGATATTTTTTTTTTTCTTCAAAAGATAAGTTTAAATGGAGATTGTAATTATACAGTCAAACCAAAAATTATTCAGACACCATGTGGGTGCAGGACACTATAGTTCATTTATGTAAGTGAGCATAGCAAAATAAAGTAAACTGTGACATATTATACCCAAAAATTCTTCATACACTGGACTACCAGTAAAACTGATAAATAATTGGGACCAAAAATTATTCAGACACTTTGACCTGACCATGTTTTGCTTAAGTGTTATTTTCTTTAATTGCTAATATGATTTTTTTATACCACAGACTGAACAAAATTAAGCATTGCTTGGTAATTGGTCAACAAAGTATTTATAGTTGTGTAAATATAGTCATACTAACAGTTTTCTGAATTTTTTGTTGATTGTGATCCATTACATACCTTTTTATCAAAGTTATCTGACATGATCAAGACAAACACAGTTTAACTCTGAGTTCTTGTCATATTTTATTACCATTTTCTAAACTATAGTGAATAAACTGTGATAATGTGAATAATGTGAAATGTTGAAGGTGTCTGAATACATTTTGGTTTCGACTGTAAGTAGCTTTTAACTTGAAAAAGCTAAAATTTCAATGTAGCTTCCCCAGATTTGAAGTTTCACAGAGTTTTATGTAACAAAATGCCGCATTGGAAAATGTCTTTCACAGGAGATAAAAGTTATGAACCTGATGGACACTGTGTTCTAAGACATTGTGCTTTTTTTTTAAATAACTGTAGGGTAATCAATTGAATCAGATGCGAGAACGTCATTCATCTTGCAAAGCATCACACTTCTTTTCCTTCGAAAACTCCTGAGAGAGACAAATAAGGACCTAAACTGAGGCAAATGTTTATCTCTCTTGGAAAGCACTCCCTAACAACTCGGTGTACATCTCCAGTTACACTTTGCAAATCTTTGACTTTGTTTATCCTGAGGCCCAGGGCTGGAATGCTGGAGAAAAGGACCTTTTGAGCACCTAGTCGTAACATTAGCAAAACATTAGCACGGTAGCATTTCACATTTTCCTTTGTGGACTTGTGATCAGGTTGCGGTGAGATCACGTCTGCAGGATTTCATGCAGCTAGGTCACTCCTAACTTGGTGACTTTTTTTTGACACCTAAAAAAAAGAAACCTAATATTTATTTGCCATTATATACACTGCCGCTCAAAAGTTTGGGATCAGTAAGATTTTTAATGTTTCAAAAATCTCTTTGTTTCAAAAAGCTCATCAAAGTTCCATTTATTTGATCAAAAATACAGAAAAAAGTTATATTATGCAATATTGCAATTCAAATTTTCAATATACTTTAAATAGAATTCATTTCTGTAATGCAAAGCTGAATTTTTATCAGCCATTACTCCAGTCTTAAGTGTCACATGATCCTTCAGAAATCATTCTAATATCCTGATTTATTACTTTTATTATCAATGTTGGAAACAGCTGTGCTGCCAAATATTTTTTTGGAACCTGGGATACTTTTTTCAGGATTCTCTGATAAATAAAAATTAAAAAGAGCAGCATTTATGTAAAATAAAAATATTATAACAATATAAGTCTTTACTATCACTTTTTATCAATTTAACACATCATTGCTGAATAAAACATTAATTTCTTTCAAAGAGAGAAAGAAAGAAAAAAAAATACTGGCCTCAAAGTTTGAACTAGGTATTTATTGTTGCAAAAATGTTATATTTTAAATAAATGCTATTTTATATTGTTATATTTTAAATTCCATTAACATTTCGCAATATTACAGTTTTTTTCCGTATTTTTTATTCAAATAGACACAGCCTTAATGAGCAGAAAAGTGTACGTTTTTAAAAAAAAGTATTGCTCAGTGACCAAAGTTCTATTATTTACAATTTTTAATGAAACATTTTAAACAACTGAACCAAAATGTTTGCACGATATAGACAAATACATAAACACCCCATTATAATCAGTTGACAATATAACTTTAGGAACCCAAAAGTCACCAAAATGTCAGAATGACTACAAAAAACATTCATCTTCCGCTGACCGTGTGAACAAAACGTGCCCCATTCATGATACTCAGATCCGTTACCCATTGAGTTGCTAATGTGATCACTGGTGCCCACACAGTCATGGGCTTTATTCATCATTTTGGAAGAACCAGAGGGAGCCAAGAGCTGATTCATTGCAATAGTTGGCTTCTTTCTGTCCACAGATTTGATTTGTGTCTTTTTCTGTGATATATTCTTCTCAGAATGTAAACACAGTGTCTGTGTTTTTATTGTAACAAAGGCGTAGTGTTCTCATTAGCGTTTAGCTAAGATCGTTGACTGACTTACAGCATTATGTATGACCTCTTTTGTTGCTGTATATATGGCTGGTTATGAGTTGAAACAAAGTTCTATCCTAATCCAGCCAGTAGTTCATTCCAAATGGCACATGAAACCCAACATTAGCGTTCACAGGGCTGTAATTATGCCATCAAGCCTGTCATAACCCTATAACATCAGATGACTAGGCAAAGTTGAGAAGGACATTATATTTTAATACAGCAACCAGCCAGCTAGTGAGGTCAGCATGTTTTTGACATCAAAGTGAACTTACAGAAAATGCGTCATGTAAAGAAAGTGAAGAAAACTGTTTTATGAAGTTGAGTCAAATCCTGGCTAGTTTTTGTCCTTATTTCTTAGAGGGTGAGGTAATGCTCGATAATGAATGCAGTAAAATTGAAGCTCACACATTTACTTTTCATTCCAACTCTAAACCAGAAACGTCTAGGTTACGAAAGTAACCCTCATTCCCTGAAGGAGGGAACGGAGACGTTACATATGGGAACTGCTTGAGAGTCCAATCATCTCTGAGCCTTATTCAAAAGGCCAATGAAAAGTGGCGAGTGGCATTTGCATGCCAAGCCACGACCCGTACATACGGGTATATAAGATGGTGGCATGCAGCCAGTCATTCAGGTTTTTGCTGAGGAGCCAGACGAGCCGGCGTCAGCGCGACGTGAGGGTCGTGGCAGGGGATGTAAAGTCTCCGTTCCCTCCTTCAGGGAATGAGGGTTACCTTCGTAACCTAGACGTTCCCCTTCAGTCGTTTCACTACGACGTTACATATGGGAACAGACCCTATGGAACAGGCCACGACCCTGACGCCGCGTTACGCACAACCCCCACGTGCTGACATGGGGGACATGTCAGCAGATGGAAACTGTAATGTAACCTTCCCAACGCCCTGGGGGCCAGTAGAGGGGGCCCCACAGGGATGCCAGAAGTACTGAAGCATGGGTTGGGGGGGCGGAGATCTTTACATGTGGAAATGAGAATAAGTCGATATATCCATAAAGCTTTTTAGGGATAGAAGAGGGAAACAGCGGTCTTCTCCGCTGGAATATTGAAAAATATAGCCACAACCTGTGGGGTGAAGGAGACCCAGGCAGGATCACAGTCAGGGACTACTCCGCATCTAGGCCTGACTGTGGGGCATAGAGGACCCAGGGTTCGCCTGAGGGAACATTCTGGGAATATGGCGCACGGATCGTGGGATTGGAGCAGCAAGCTGACACCAGCCGTCCTCCGGCTCACCTGAAGTCTATGTTAAGACACGGGAGGAAACGGCCTCAACGCGAAGGTTGTAGAACCTAGCGAAGGTATTAAGTGTCGCCCAGCTGGCAGCTCTACAGATATCTGCTAGTGAGGCGCCATGAGCCAACGCATAGGATGAGGCAACACTCCTAGTGGAGTGGGCACAAACGCCTAAGGGGCATGGCTCTCCCTGATATAAATAAGACAAGGAGATGGCTTCCACCACCCAATGGGCCAACCTCTGTTTGGAGACAGCATTCCCTTTCTGGTGTCCTCCGAAGCAGACAAAGAGCTGCTCGGTGCGTCTGAAGTGCCGAGTACGGTCTACGTATATGCGCAGAGCACGAACAGGGCATAGCAGCGCAGAAGCTGGGTCTGCCTCCTCCGGGGGCAGAGCTTGCAGGTTCACCACCTGATCGCGAAAGGGCGTGGTGGGAACCTTGGGCACATAAACAGGCCAGGGTCTCAGGATGACGTGAGAATCTCCGGGCCCGAACTCAAGGCACGTTTCGCTGACAGAGAAGGCTTGTAGGTCCCCTACCCTCTTGATGGAGGCCAGGGCAGTCAGGAGCGCTGTCTTAAGTGACAGGAATTTCAGCTCAACTGACGCAAGTGGCTCGAATGGGGCTTCCCGTAGGCCACGGAGGGCGACGGAGAGATCCCAAGAGGGAATGAGGTGCGGTCCGGGAGGATTAATCCTTCTCGCACCTCGCAGGAACCTCATGATGAGTTGGTGCTTACCAAGGGATGTTCCATCCACTGCATCAAGTCAAGTCAAGTCAAGTCACCTTTATTTATATAGCGCCTTTTACAATACAGATTGTGTCAAAGCAACTGCACAGTATTTAAACAGCACAATAGTGTGTAAGTAACGCATTATTGTAACAATCAATTTTCAGTTAAAAGCAGTTCATCAATGAATTCAGTGATATCATCGTCAGTTCAGTTCAAATAGTATACGATATCGCTGGAAAGTGTCCCCAACTAAGCAAGCCAGAGGCGACAGCGGCAAGGAACCAAAACTCCACAGGTGACAGAGATGGAGAAAAAAACCTTGGGAGAAACCAGGCTCAGTCGGGGGACCAGTTCTCCTCTGGCCAGACGAAACCAGCAGTTTGTACCAATGTCCAATTGTATAGAACTCATCAGGATCCTGTGGTGTAGCGCCGATGGCCGTCAAGGTTGGCGAGGTCTTTATTGATGATCCGCCTTGGAGCTCATCTGGTTGACATCCACGGCTATTGAAGTCATCTCCAGGTGGTGATCGTGATACACTGCAATGGCAGCAACGTACACTTTGAGAGTCGAAGGGGACAGCCTGCGCTCCAATTTCTCTTGCAGAAAGGAAAGCACTATAGCAATAGTGCATCTCTGTGGGTCCTCTCCCCGAGAGGAACACCAGTCAACGAACAGACCCCACCTCAGTGCGTAAGCCTGCCACATGGAGGGGGCTCTGGACTGAGTGATGGTATTTACCACGGCCTGGGGAAGGCTGGCGAGGTCTGATGCGTCCCGTCCAGGAGCCAGACGTGCATGTTCCACAGGTCGGGACGCGGGTGCCAAATTGTGCCCATCCCCTGAGAAAGAAGGTCCTTCCTCAAGGGGATGACCGAAAATGACTCCAAATCAGCTGGACTGTCTCTGGGTGGAGTCGCCATTCTCCAGGGTGAGTGGACTGCCGTGAGAGCTGATCCGCTGCACAGTTGAGTTCCCCTGGTATGTGAATGGCACGTAGCGATTTCAGCAATGTTTGACTCCAGAGGAGCAGACGGCGGGCAAGCTGTGACATGCGAGGAGAGCAGAGGCCGCCCTGGCGATTGATATACGCCACAGTCTCAGTGCTTTTGGTACGAACAAGCACGTGCTTCTGGCGCAACGTCGATCGGAAGCGACGAAGAGCCAGGGGCACAGCCAACAACTCGAGGCAATTGATGTGCCACAGCAGTCGAGGTCCTGTCCAGGAGCCCGAAGCTGCTTGCCCGTTGCATACAGCACCCCAACCCGTGGTGGAGGCATCCGTGTAGACCACGATGTGCCTGGACTCCTGTCCCAGGAGCACTCCGGCCCGAAGGAAGGCAGGGTCTGACCACGGGCTGAATAGGCGGCGACACTGCGGGGAAACGCCAATCCGGAGTGTGCCACAGTGCCATGCCCGTCTTGGGACTCGATTGGATGGGGAAGGGGACTGATCCCAGAAGGAGAAACGTTCTGAGGAAAAGTTTGACCGGCATAAGCAGTGCTTACCTTCTTCCCTGGTTCCCACGCTGGCGATATCAGGCTCCGAGTCCGGTTCCGAGGAGTGGAAGTGCTGCTCGAAAGGGGAACTCGGGGCCGAGGCCCCAGAGGTGAGGAAACTGGCTCTTTCTGCGATATTTGAGTAGACAGTAGCTCCCGGCTCTCCACCAGGAGTGAGGACGCTGATGTCATCGTCCCCCAAAGAGCAATCTCCATCACCTCTGGGTTGCCCGCGTCAGGGACATTTCGCAGTCTTGCTGCGAGTGTTTTTGGCTGGTCCCTGAGACGCGGGTGGCGGCACTCTCCTGCGGCCAGCTCTGGGCCGGGCTGCCAGCCTGGCTTCATGGACCTCAGCAGGTGAGGGAGCTGGGGGTGTTTTAGGAGCCGCAGGGGGGGCGCCCTCAGCAAAGCCGAGAGTTCAGCGTCCAGCTTAGATGGAACAGCGACCACAGCAGGGCGCTGGCCAGCTGAGATGTCAGCTTCACCCTCAGACTCTCCCTCTGATGCTGTAACAGACGTCTCTTCCTCTAGTGAAGCGCCAGAGGAGATGCTCAGCCCGGCTGTCGGGGAAGCGTACTGCTCTGGCAGCTCAACGGGATCACGCTGAGGTACAGAAGGTCGCGGGGCTTTGAAAGCCGGCGGCACGTTCTGTACAGGGACTCGTAAGTCCCCCTCGCGTCTCGCCACGGCGGCCGAAAAGCATTGGCGGCTCAACGACCTGCTGAACGGCGATTCTTCAGCGTAACCATGGTCATGTGATCGCAATGAACACATGAACCATCCGTGAACGCTGCCTCAGCACCATGGTCATGTGATCGCAATGAACTCATGAACCATCCGTGAACGCTGCCTCAGCATGCTCTCGGCCCAGACATGTAAGGCAGCGTTCATGGCCGTCTTGAGAGGTAAGGAAACAGCCACACCCAGAAGCGCACAGCCGGAAAACCATTCTGAAAAGAACGTTTTTCACAGCCCTGAGAAATTACTCTTTTATTCCCGGTCTGCCCAGGGAGGAACCGCGGCACCACTGTGCACTCAGAGGGGCTCGCTCGCTGGAGAGCAGGAGGCTTTTTCTGGCCGTGAAAACGGCCGCCCACAGGATCCCACTGGCGGCCGCCAAAACACTCTTTTAGAAAACCCTTTTAGATGGCTGCACGCCAGTGGGGAAGAGCAGCAGGAACATTTCAATTTGTATTTTTTGTGTTGTAGGCTCGGGCAGAGAGACGGCTCCGAAGCAAAAATCTGAATGACTGGCTGCATGCCGCCATCTTACATACCCGTATGTACGGGGCGTGGCTTGGCATGCAAATGCCACTCGCCAATTTTTATTGGCCTTTTGAATAAGGCTCAGAGATGATTGGACTCTCAAGCGAGTTCCCATTTGTAACGTGGTAGTGAAACGACTGAAGGGGAACATGCTTTATCAAGTACACAAAAATAAGTTGAGCACTTAATGTTAATTTCTTTTGGAGTTCTTCTCAAGGGGTAGAGTTACTATGAGTACTTTGTGCAATTGAACCAAATGTGCTATTATTCAAGTAACTAACTATAAACAAGCCAACAGTATCTAACTTTAACTTTCTTAGCAAGATTCTTATTCAAATTTGTCTTTGGCTTGACAGAAGTTGATCTGAGAAAAGAAAACTGCAGAAACACTGAAAGTGCAACACATACTGAACATTTTCCAAATGCATTGTGATTTTAAATGTATTTTAAAGAAGTTTCTTATGCTCATAAAGGCTGCATTTATTTGATCAAAAATACTGAAATAAAATGTAATATTGTGAAATATTATTACGATGTAAAATAACGTTCTTCTATTTTAATTTACATAAAAAAATCTAATTTATTTTGATTATTATTTTCAGCATCATGATCCTTCAGAAATCATTCTAATATGCTGATTTATTATCAGTGCTGGAAACAGTTGTTCCTTAATATTCTTTTGGAACCTGTGATATTTTTATTTCAAGATTCTTAAAAAAAGTTAAAAAGAACAGCATTTATTTAAAATATAAATCTTTTCTAACAATATACACTACTGTTCAAAAGTTTGGGCTCAGTACATTTTTTATTCTTTCTTTTTTTGAAAGAAATTATTACTTTTTTCAGCAAAGATGTGTTAAATTGATAAAAAGTGATATCAAAAACTTATACTGTTAGAAAAGATTTATATTTTGAATAAATATTTTTCTTTCCTACTTTTTATTTAACAAAGTATCCTGAAAAAACATCACAGGTTTAAAAAAAAAATTCTGAAGCACAACTGTTGCCAACATTGATAATTCTAATAATAAATCAGCATATTAGAATGATTTCTGAAGGATCATGTGACACTGAAGAATGATGAAAATTCAGCTTTGCTTCACAGAAATAAATTATATTTTAAAGTACATTAAAATTGAAAACTGTTATTTTTAATTGCAATAATATTTCATAATTTTTTAATATATTTTTTTTATTTCATAACTGTGTTTTTGATCAAATTAATGGAACTTTGATGAGCATAAGAAACTTTTAAAAAAAAAACATAAAATCTTACTGATCCCCAACTTTTGAGCGACAGTATATGCAAAGACAAATAAATATTAGGTTTCTGAAGACTGGAGTAATGGTTGATGAAAATTCAGCTTTTCATCACAGGAAAAAAATATTTTAATGTATATTAAAATAGAAACCATATTTTATATTGTAATAACATTTTGCAGTATTATAGTTCCCTTCCGGGAACTCGAGCCGCGTCAGGAACGTTATGGGGAACGCCATTGGCGGGCAGCACTCTGAATCATGTCTACAACCAATGAATGACGGGAGTGACGTCACCGCGCCTGTGACGTCACTCCCGTCATTCATTGGTTGTAGACATGATTCAGAGTGCTGCCCGCCAATGGCGTTCCCCATAGCGTTCCTGACGCGGCGTCTCGTTCCCTCACGTAACCTGAGATGTTTTTCTGTATTTTTGATCAAATAAGTAAGAGACTTCTTTAAAAAACATTATCAGTCCTACTGATCCCAAACTTTTGAATTGTATATATAGTGAAATATTACAATTTTACATAAAAAATACGTAAATAATATTATTTATATTTTAAAAATATATATTAACACTGTTTTGTATTTTAATTTATTCCTGTGATGGAAAAGCTGAATTTTCATTATCATTACTGCAATCTTCAGTGTCAGATGATCTTTCAGAAACCATTCTAATAGGCTCATTTGATGCTCAAGAAATATTTTTATTATTGTAAATGCTGAAAACAGTTGTGCTGCTTAATATTTTTGTGGAAACTGATACTTTTCCTCAAGATACTTTTTTCAAGATTCTTTAATAAAATTCTAAATAAAAACCAGCATATGTTGTATACCTTGAATTTATACCATTAATGTCTATATTAAAATGAATTCCAATACAGAAATTAAAAACATGCTCATCACAAAATAGATGTTTTATTGTGTAAATTGTGTTGTTAGATAATTTTGAATAAATCAACTTAAATTAAAACATTTTGTTACTGTTATGTCACTGACCCATCTGATTCCTCCGAACTTTTAATATAAAAAACTTTTAATATAAATTAAATCATGACATAAACCATTGCATCAGCTTTAGCCATTCAGCAGCTTACACAAACACACACACACACACACACACACACACACACACACACATGAACATTTCTTTTATAGTTACTACAGGAAATACAAGAGGTTTGCAAGAGCTGAGAGAATGTGAGTAGGCATCACAGGCAAAACTGTGGTCACTTTCTAATTTTCCACTAGCCCTACTCTGCAATAAAAGACTCTACTAAAGTTTGCCGAATAACCCACACATTTCACACATCATTCCAGCCGGAAAGAGCCAGCTGCATTTCGGGAATCCCCTGTTGCCCTGAACGTTCCCAATTTTTTCTTTTTCCACAAACTACAGAGCAGCACACAATGAATCTCAGAGGTGACAGCTTCAGCTTCAGATGTTTCTTTAGGGCACAAACATGAAACAAAACACTTATCAAGAATATTTGTGAACATCAATATGTATTTGTACCAATATGTTTATTCCGCTGCCCTAAAAAACTAGATTTTGTAATATTATAGCAGATGTTCAGACATACGTTTCTGATTATGGGTATGCGAGTGACCGAGAGGACGGAGTTCTGATTTAAAGAGTGAGAGTGCACTGGAACACAGGGATGAGCTTCCTGTGTGCTGCTCCCAATCGTTACTCATCATTTACTCATTGTAATTCTGTATTTCACATTATGGTGCACAAGGTTTTGCTCATGCAGATTAAGAATGACTCCTTTCCAGAGACTGACGCACAAGATGGACTACTCGCACTAACCGTAAAGATTCCCGAGGTACGTACTGTGTTTCGCAATAGCAAAACGGGTCTTGGTGTATTTTTGGCAAGCCTTCGCTACAACTGTGACCAATCAGTTTCTTACTCTGAAATCAGACTGGGTTTAGATGACACATTAAGGAGTCAAGTTTAAAATGCAGGTTATGTGCCAAAAGCATGCTAAAAAACGAAAAGCTGAAATCTTCTTTTAGTACCGAATTTCATCTGGAGTTCACCAATGCCTTCGCAACAGTCATCTTTTCCATTGAAAACAAGGCATGGGCCAAGGCAGAGCTCTCAAAACAATGGCACTATTTGTTTAAAACTACAATCACATCCTCAAGCGAGTTGTTTCAAGCCCACCCCCTCACTGTAAACTCAAAGGGGTCGAGCGGCCTGCCCTGTATCACTCAACTGGGCATAGAAGTTGGCTCGGAATAAGCTTTTTCTGAGATAAATTCTAGACAAGTTGCTTTGAAATGGCTGGTCTTCCACTGGAGCAATGAAACATGAGATGATGTGTTGGGAGATGAAGACAATACTGAGAGTCTGAGACTGAAGAGCCATCATATTGCCAAAATCTTTGTGGTTTGGAGAATGTTCCACTTTGTAATCTAATCAAAGACCAGGCTCGATGTCTGATGACGAATATGATGTGAGATTACTTAAATCACCAAATCACTTTCCAGAACATTTTCGTTCGCTGTTCCTTGCTGGTGATCTATCCAGAACAACAAATCCCAGACTATATTCCGGAAACTGTTTAAAAAAAAAAAAACATAATTTATTTATGACTGAAGAAAGACATGAACATCTTGGATGACAAGGGGGTGGGTACATTATCTGTACATTTGTGTTCTGGAAGTGAACTACTCCTTTAAAACTACATCAAAATTACTTACTTTTTACTTTTGAATATTCATTATTTTTATGCTTTTTTTGCCAGGCTGTTTATAGGTCTATAACCTTTCAGAATGACAACTCACATCTCACTTAAACATTTTGGCCAAAACAATTATCAGTCTATAAATCTTTCACAATGACTTGACCCATTAACTTTGATTGTAAGCACATAAAAGCCCACAGGATTTTCTTGTTTGTTTTTACAAACTAAGTGATGCATTAATCAATAGCCTGCCACAGATGCTGTTCATTGAATTCAAAGAGTTCCTCTTCTGGTTACTTAAAAAAGTCTCCAAAATATCATTCACACTTGAAAGAGAAAGCAATCTGTTTATTATTGGTTACAAAATGTGTTTATTATTTCTGTAAATAGAATTCATCTCTTATCGAATGTCTAAGTCACTCGCAACATAAAATCAATTGAACAATTTTCTTATTTATTTATATTGATGGTTTTCAGCGGCACAAGCGAAGAATGCTCACGTGTCGTACCCGGATTAAATCAGCGAAGAGTTCAGAACAGATGTTCGACCGGCTGCAGATGCAGTGATATTTCCTGTGAAGAATGCTCCATTTTTCCACTGCAGCTACAAGATCTCAGACACCAAGGTCCAGCAGTGCACTATGACCCTTCTTTCCATCCAGAAGACTGACGCAGACATGAACCATCATGCACCAAGAGACTACGCTGGATGACTTGTTTTCAGATGTGCATGATGTTAGCAAATAGGAAGGTGTAAAACCAGATGATAAAGCACCTTGCGGGTTTACATCAAAGAACACAGTCATTCATTTTACGTTCGTACACAGCTGGTGGACACATGGCAAATCCACAAGTAACAAGAAATTGAATTTATGACTAAACCTAATTTACGCCTTGTATAACAAGCTAGAAAATCCTTTTAAGATTTGTGAACAAATGGCTCTTTTTATGAAGGTTCTGACTGTTGTGTGAAGATTATATGCTAAATGTATGGTATTAAAAGACAGATTAGGGGGAATAAAATTGCCTGAATAATATTTATTGTAAATATGGGTCAATAGAGTAGGGTTTGGGGGTTAATATGGGACATCCAATTTAAACCTAGAAGTTAACTAAATTTGAACATTTTCTACATTTTAAACATTGAGCTTGTGTGTCACTCTCAAATCATGCTGGATAACACAAACTTGTTTGGAGTTCATACAGCTTGAGAATAGAATAGAATAGAATAGAATAGAATAGAATAGAATAGAATAGAATAGAAGCCTGTTTCAGCCAAAAAAAGTCAGAATTGCGAGACACAAACTTTGTGAGTTTATATCTTGAAATTCTGACTTTATTTCACGCAATTGTGAGTTTATATCTCAGTTTTGAATAGAGTAGAATAGAAGCCTGTTTTCTCCACTGAATAAAAAAAGGTAATTGCGACTTTTTATCTCACAATTCTGACTTTTTTCCTCACATTTTCTAGTTTACATCTCGTAATTCCGATTTTTTTTCAGTATTGCGTCATCAAACTCGCAATTCTGACTTAAAAAAAATATATAAATATAAACTTGCTGTTGTGAGTTAAGTCAGAATTGTGAGATATAAACTCGCAATTCTGTGAACATATCAGTCTTTTTCTACAATTGCAAGTTCTTATCTCATAATTCTGAAAAACAAAGTCAGAATTGTGAGACACAAACTCGCAATTGCGAGGAAAAAAATTCAGAATTGTGAGTTTATATCTCAGTTTTGAATAGAGTAGAATAGAAGCCTGTTTTCTCCACTGAATAAAAAAAGGTAATTGCGACTTTTTATCTCACAATTCTGACTTTTTTCCTCGCATTTTCTAGTTTACATCTCGTAATTCCGATTTTTTTTCAGTACTGCGTCATCAAACTCGCAATTCTGACTTTTAAAAAATATATAAATATAAACTTGCTGTTGCGAGTTAAGTTAGAATTGTGAGATATAAACTCGCTATTCTGTGAACATATCAGTCTTTTTCTACAATTGCAAGTTCTTATCTCATAATTCTGAAAAACAAAGTCAGAATTGCGAGACACAAACTCGCAATTGCGAGGAAAAAAAGTCAGAATTGTGAGTTTATATCTCATATCCTATAACTCGCAATTGCGAATTTTATCTCACAATCCTGACATTTTTTGTTTCAATTGCGGGTTTATATCATGCAATGCTGACTATTTCTCAGATTTGTGAGTTTATATTTCATATTATTTATTATTTATTTATATTATATTATTTATATTTCAAAAAGTCAGAAAAAAGTCAGAATTGTGAGATAAAAAAATCATAATAATTTTTTATTTTTTATTCAGTGGCGAAACAGGCTTCCATACAATAGAATAGAATAATTAGTAATAAAAAATAATGGTAATTAAAAAAAAAAAAAAAAATTGGTCAGCTGGCTTTAAAATCCTAATACATTTCAGCATTCTGCTGGCGTCGATAGAGTAGGGTTTTGTGGTTAATATGGGACTCTATATCCAACTGAAACCTAGAAATTAACAAAATTTTATCATTTTCGACATTTTAAACATTGAGATTGTGTGTCACTCTCAAATTGTGCTGGATAACACAAACCTGTTTGGGGTTCATGCAGCTTGAGAATAGAATAGAATAGAATAGAATAGAATAGAATAGAATAGAATAGAATAGAATAGAATAGAATAGAATAGTATGAAAGCCTAAATAAAACTAAATAAAAAATAAAAAGGTAATTGCGATTTTTTTTATTTCACAAGACTTTTTTTCTTGCAATTTCGAGTTTAGATCTAGTAATTCTGACTTTTTTCTTAGAATTGTGTCATATAAACTCCCAATTCTAACTTTTTTTTTAAATGAGATATATAAAGTCATAATTGCTTGATATAAACTCACAAGAATTGTGTCTTGCAATTCTGACTTTTTTTCTCAGAATTGTGAGATATGAACTGGCAATTGCGAAAAACTGATATCTTTACAGAATTGCAATTTATATCTCACAATTCTGACTTTATAACTCACAATTTGCGACTTTTAATCTCACAATTCTGACTTTATTTCTCGGAATTGCGAGTTTACATATCACAATTCTGAGAAAAAAAAAGTCAAAATAAACTTTTTTTATTTTTTATTCAGTGGCGAAACGGCTTCCATAGAATAGAATAGAATAATCAGTAATAAAAAATAATGGTAATAAAAAAAATATTAACAATTGGTCAGCTGGCTTTAAAATCCTAATACATCTCAGCATTCTGCTGGCGTTGTAAGGGGCCGTGGAATACGGTCATCGGCTGCCTCAAATTCCTCTCATAGCTTTGGCTAGCCACTACGAAAACAGCCTCTCTCGCATACATGACCTCTTGACCCGTTAACCATTATGAATCCTCTAATCCCAGAGTTACGAGCATATGATTAGATTTGCCAGTGGATAAAAATTGTAGTAAAACTAAAACAAGTTCTTCAAATGAAAGGTTCAGGGATTCCTTTTCAGGATCAGTCCGATGAGAGAAATTAAATCCATAAAACATTGTCCCTGGACCAGTCAGGGAGTTAATCTGCGCCTGGACCCATTCCAAGCTTATCTCTAGGGAGATTTTATCAGTGTCCCGAAGAGCCTCTACACCTATCACTGGAAATGATATAGATGGATTGCTTTGCTCTGAGGCGTGTAACATCCCTCTGAGCTGTTCTGATGTCTACAACTTTCTTAGCACTGGAAATACCCCTGAGCCACAGGACTGGATTAATTCATTTAATTAGAAACTCTTTGGAAAGCAGTATGACAGTATGCAGCATCACTAGCTTGTGACTAATCAGCTTCACTTGTGCAGTCGGCTCAAAAACCTAGTGAGCAGCCTATCTAGATGTCTTAGAAACACAGACGCTGTTCCAAAAGGTAGACAATACTGGAAGTTACCATATTTCGCCACTGTACATAAGCATTAGATAAAAAACTACCTATTACTAAAGTAATATACACTCTTAAAAATAAAGGTGATTCACGATGCCATAGAAGAACTTTTTTTTGTCTAAATGGTTCCATAAAGAACCTTTAACTTCTGAAGAACCTTTCTGTTTCACAAAAGGTTCTTTGTAGCGAAAGAAGGTTCTTCAGATTATAAGAAAGAGATCTTTCTTTGTGGAACCAAAAATGGTTCTTTTATGGCATCGCTGTGAAGAACCTTTTAAAGCACCTTTATTTTTAAGAGTGTACTGTAAAGAAATGTGAATTAAATGTAATGTTTTTGGACACTTAAAAGAGAAGTTCACTTCCAGAACAATAATTTACAGATAATTTACCCACCCCCTTGTCATCCAAGATGTTCATGTCTTTCTTTCTTCAGTCGTAAAGAAATTATGTTTTTTGGGGAAAACATTTCAGGATTTCTCTCCATATAGTGGACTTCTACGGTGCCCCTAAGTTTGAACTTCCAAAATGCAGTTTAAACGCAGCTTCAAAGAGCTCTAAATGATCCCAGCTGAAGAAGAAGGGTCTTATCTAGCTAAACGATTTTCGGTTATTTTCTAAAAAAAGTTGACAATTTATATAATTTTTAAACCTCAAATGCTTGTCTTGTCTAGCTCTGAGTTAGGGTATGTCGAAAAAGAAAAATCAAATCTCATTTTCAAAATCGTCCTACATGACGGCAGAAGTCCCAAACCAGTGTTTACAAAGTGAACGTGCAAAGAAATTCAATGGCCTTTACAAAAAAAAAAACAGTAAAACAGCGTTTAGGACGATTTTCAAGTTGGAGAAGAAAATGAGATGGGAGTTTTTCGACCTACCCTAACTTTGTTTTCGCTAGATAAGACCCTTATTCTTCAGCTGGGATTGTGCAGAGCCCTTAGAAGCTGCATTGAAACAACACTGATTGCAATTTGGACCTTCAAGCCATTGGCTCCCATTGAAGTCCACTATATGGAGAAAAATCCTGGAATGTTTTCCTAAAACCTTAATTACTTTTTAACTGAAGAAGGAAAGACATGAATAACTTGGATGAGTAAATTAAACACAATTGGGAGAAATAAAGTCAGAATTGCGAGTTTGTATCGCAATTCTGACTTTGTTCTTAGAATTATGAGATAAGAACTTGCAATTGCGAAAAAAGACTGATATGTTCACAGAATTGCAAGTTTAAAAAACAGCTAATTCCAGCATAGGCTGGTTGGCTGGTCTTAGCTGGTTTAAGCTGGAAGTGGCTGGTTTTAGCTGGTCTGCCAGGCTGGTCAGGCTGGTAAATAACTCGAAATTGCGAGTTTATGTCACACAATTCTAACTTCATTTCTCTTAATTGCGAGTTTATATCTCGCAGTACTGACTTTATTTCTCAGAATTGCGAGTTTATATTTCACAATTCAAAAAAAAAAAAAGTCAGAAAAACAAAAAAGCAAAAAGCCATTGGCTCCCATTGAAGTCCACTATATAGAGAAAAATCCTGGAATGTTTTCCTAAAACTTGACATGGGGGTGAGTAAATTATCAGAAAATATTTATTCTGGAAGTGAACCCATTTCAGTTAGGAAGTTAGCCTTTATAGGAAACAGACAGTAAGACAGTTGGAAACGAGCTTATGTGTGAGTAACATTGTTCTTATTCACAATTCTTTGGCTTTCTGCATTCTTTCACAGCTTACTTCAACTTCATTTATCACTTACAGAGTAAACATGACTTATGAGGAAATGTAGTAAATTCCTTACCAACAGCGCCTGCACACTGCACCGTGTGTCAACCTACAGTGTTCTAACATACACTCCTCTCAACACTTAGCAAATGAAATACCTCTGTCTTTTTGTAATATTTCACAAAATGTAACTTCTGTTACTGTTACTGGAGTGTTGCTTTAGTAAGCATGTCAACCGTCAAGAAAAAGGCTTAATACCTTTTCAGGTCTGTTAACAGGTTCTGTCTTGTTCAGGTTGGTTATAGCACACCTGTGGTTTACGGGCAAGCAAATTAGACTATGGAATATCAAGGAGGATGTTTTTTTTTTTTTTTATCTAACTACTATAAAAGCCTAGTTTATTGTCAGAAAGGAACTACACAAGAAAACCTGGTCATTCATACATAATTAAAAATACCGGGCCCATTTTACTTCTGAAATGTGAACAGGATCTTTTTCTTGGCAGCTTGCCACTATTCAATTGTTAACCTGCATTATTCTGAACACTCAAGTCTTTGCTTCATTGTGAGCCACCTGACTTTTCTAAAGGCAAATTATAAAATAGCAATACCATGTTATATCAAGTCTTTAGACATTAGACTTTAGACACAGCAATGTGCTAAAACCTCAGAACCCTTTAGCAACCGCATGACAGAACACTCTAGTATTGAAGTGGGCAAGCACCACAAAATGTTCTTAAAATGTAATTATTTTCCTCCAAATGTATAGAGTGCTGCAAGGATGACATATTTTTAGGCCAAAACCCAGAAACAAGTTAGCATTTTAGCACTTCCATCTCAATTATTAAATGTGTGAAACTCATCTACTTACTAGTCAACTTTCACAGCTTCATTTGTGTAACAAAGACTGAAGAGCTGACAAAAGTTGGTGGTGACGTTGAAGCCACATGAAATTTAGTTTGTAGCCTACGTTAGAGCTTTTTAGTTCCAATGATTATGTTTAGGTTTTAAAATTCATTCATCATGATGAACAAAATGTATTTAAGAATCATAAACATTTTCTGGTCAAAGAGCTTACAGTTGAGGTCAAAAGTTTATATCGCCCTTTCAGAATCTACAAAATGTTAATTCTTTTACCAAAATAAGAGGGATCAGACAAAATGCATGTGATGCATGTTTATTTAGTACTGACCTGAATAAAACATTTTACATAAAAGATGTTTACATACAGTCCACAGAGAAAATAATAGTTGAATTTATAAAAATGTCACAGTTCAAAAGTTTACATACACTTGATTCTTAATACTGTGTTCTTACCTGAATTTTTTTTCTTTTTTTTTTTTTTGTGATAGTTGTTCATGAGTCCCTTGCTTGTTCTAAAGAGTTAAACTGCCTGCTGTTCTTCAAAAAAATCCTTCAGGTCCCACAAATTCTTTGGTTTTCAGCATTTTTGCCAGGGGTGAAAACTTTTGAACAGAATGGAGATGGGTACATTTTTCTTATTTTGCCTAAATATCATATTTTTTCCATTTAGTATTGCCCTTCAGAGGCTACAGAAGATACTTACATGTATCCCAGAAGACAATTAAATTTACCCTGATCTTCAAATTCAAAAAGTTTTCACCCCTTTCCTTCTGGAGCATCAGTGAGCATTTGAACCTTCTGTAATAGTTGCATATGAGTCCCTCAGCTGTCCCCAGTGTGAAAAAATGGATCTCAAAACCATACAGTCATTGTTGGAAAGGGTTCAAATACACAAAAATACTGAAAAACCAAAGAATTTGTGGGACCTGACGGATTTTTCTGAATAACAGCAGGCAGTTTAACTGTTCAGGACAAACAAGGGACTCATGAACAACTTTCTAAAAAAAAAAAAAAAAAAAACACAGCTGTGGATCAATCAGGTAAGAACACAGCATTAAGAATCAAGTGTATGGAAACTTTTGAACAGGGTCAATTTGATAAATTCAACTATTATTTTCTCTTGTGGACTATATGTACACATCTTTTATGTGAAATGTCTTATTCAGGTCAGTACTTAATAAATAGATTCTGAAAGGGGGATGTAAACTTTTAACTTTCTACAATAACCCAAAGGCCAATAGAGTTATCCTGAGATTTAGTCAAAGGAACAAGGGTGATGGCAACTTACATGTTGGCCAAGAAAAAGAAACAACAACAACATCAAAACACCGCTCTCATTGAAGAACCAAAAAATATCAGTTTCGGAAGAAGATCATCACATGACCACAGATGTGACCATTACCAGTGGTACAGTGCCTGCATGAAATTAAATTACCTCAGTTAATTCAACTAATGATGAATAATTGCACAAACTCATTTTTCATTACAACAGCTTCTGAGCAGGAAATTTGCTATCATAATTACTGTATGTGTTTTTGTAAAATACAGAAAATCCACAGAATGATTCAACTTCCTGCTGGAGAGGTCTCGTCAACACAGCATTAGGTGACTTACTCTGACTCTCTAAGGTTTGTTAATTTAGTGGATTATTGTGTTTTCAAAGGAGTTAGTGAGACAGGATAACAATCTTCCTTTACCGCAGCATTTACTGTAAAAGAGAGCAATATTACATGCGAAGTCATGTGTATACAAAGCATTATGCTGCCAACAATGGCGGCAAATCCTGTTTCAAAGTCGACGCTAAATCATCGAATAAAGGTTCTTTTGTGTAACACGCACTTGTCCCCATGGAAACGACAATGTACTCAGACTTGTTCCTGGCCTCAATAAGAGCGAGAGCAATATTTCTCTTTCTGCACTTTCTCTATCTGTCACGTCCCATCTGACTCATATTCTGAAGAAGTACATTTTGGACGCCATAATCACGTCTTCAGGATTCAGAGCAAGTCTGTGTACACACATCTCAAGACGAAAATGTCTTAATTTGCCACTAAAAAGAATTTTAACACATAAGATTTTTTTTTTCAGCCCTGAAGTGGTACTTCACAAGAATCTCATCTCATGTAATGGTTGTATAATTACATTTGCAGCCACTAATGTTTCCCCACACTATGGCATGTATTGCCTCAGAAGTCATTACGAAGAGTTGCTGTTCTGCTTGGAGGATATCGCCCAAATTAACCGACGAATTACCTAAAGGAGTAAAAGTGGGACGTCTGGAATTAGATCCACTTTGCAAATCAACACATGCTGTGAGGCCTTGTAGGCGAGACATGCAGTCTCGCTTTGGCACTACCGTAACGCACCTCTAGACCAAACAAACACAGTCTGACTAAAAAACACTAGTCCGTGTGATATAAAAGAAATCAGGAGATAAGGTTTGCACATACCAAGGCTAATCATCAAGCTATCATAACATGAGGCGAAAATGTCCAAGAGTAGGGTGGATGTGGAACAACATGATAGATCCTGGCAAACACTAAATGAGCCATACACTTGTTTTTGTTGCAATAATACCTGAATTTCGTTGCCTGTGGAGGTTTCTGTGTCAGGTTTGTCTGAGCTTCTAACATCCGCACATTTGAGGAGGTTTAGCCAAAAAGCCTTCGGCGAAGTGAGTAAACAACAGCGATCGCAGATATGGATGTTACACGGAGATGTGCTGTGCAGTGATGAATTAGTTACGTTGCACTGAACAGTAGGAGACTTCAGTGATTCAAAAGAGAACAAATTGGGAAGAGTGAAAGAGAGGAAAAAGTTCTGCTGTTCTCACAAGCCTCAGCGGTAGAAAGCCTAGGGCTGGGAAAACCACATCTTGCAGGGCCTACATCATAGATGCATATCACTGCAGTTCCTATGAGACGTGCAGTTTCAGAAAGTTAACTGAAATAGGCTGCATTTGCATCAAAGAGACTTCGAAGAAATTTTTTTGATGTTTGAGATACATAATCAATTATGATTGGGATGCAAAATAAATCTATATATTAATCAGCACATATTGCATTGATTTCAATACATTTTCCAAGTTAAACACCACAAGTCAATATAATAAACACAAGCACATCTGTGTAGGGCTATCAATAACGATTATTTTGGTAATTGAGTAATCAGTCAATTATTCTGACGATTAATCGAGTAATGGGATATGAACAGTAGCCTTTAATATTACTTAAGTTACATATATAATAGCAATGAGGCAATAATAATTGATTAAAATAAAGTATCAAAAGCAAATCATATGCTTTTATTGAACAAAATTGTTAAAATACATATGTAAGGAATAATTGACGACGAGCCATAGAATTCTACGAAAATAATGCACACCCGGGGTGGTGACACTTCGGGTGTGCATTATTTTCGTAGAATTCTATGGCTCGTCGTCAATTATTCTGCTTATACTAGTTACCACACCTCAAGACATCGATCAAATTATATATTTCAAGACATTCGTCCGGTTTTTATCCTTAAAATGCTATTGTGAGTAGGATTAATTTCTTACGCAGCTCATCCAACAGCTTCATTGCTAGTTCCAAAACGTCATTTTAGAACTAGTAACGACGCTTGAGCCGTTGATAGCAAACTAATGCAGTTAATAATGAAGTTTAGACGGACCGACAGACAAGCAGACGGACAGAAAGAGAGAGGCAGAGATATATTAAGTGCATGAATTACCTCTCTCAAGTCTGTGTCTCTCAAAGGTGACTGGCAGCATCGTCCCTAACAGTTAAACCTTAAGTTAATTTTCTTCAAGACCATGCCGTTGTTACTTCGCTTGTGAGAACTGTCATGTAGTTTTTAAGTTGTTAATCGTCAGAGCAGCGCTAACAACATTAGCGCAAATGCTAACGCGAGTGCTAACTGTATGTGTGTGCATCTGTGAGTGAGAGAAATAGAGTTACTGTGGGAAAAAACATGGACATAATCTGCCATTTTTATCCTGTTTACTGTATTTATTAGTTTGGCCAGTGTCATTGTGGGTTTTGGTTATTTTGCTGTTTTGGGCTGTCAGGACCTTTGAAATAACTGAAATCGTGTGGCGAAGTGATATAGACATGTACTGCGGTCAAAAGCTGCCTGGAACTATGTTCGCCGTGCGTTTCCCTGAAAATAATGCACACCTCTAGAACATTTCGTTAGCCAATCAGATTCAAGCATTCAATGGCCCTGTAGTATAATATATTATAAACAATAGATCTAATGTACATTACGCATAATGCGTATTAATATTGACTAAACAACATTTAATTCAAATGCAGAGATGGAGTTTGAGATGCTCCACATGATTACAGTTTGTGTGGAGCAACATTTACTGTTAAAGGGGTCCTATTATGCTCTTTTACAAAGTCTTTATTTTGTTTTGGGGGTGCACTACAACATGCTCTCATGCTTTCAAAAAACACATTATTTTTCAAATAATTTTCATTATTACAATAGCTTTCTTTAGTTGTGGGTTTGATGAAGGTCCACCTTCCGAAAAACGAAATGTGTTGTGATTGGTTAGCAGTCCCACCGCGTTGCAATTGGCGAACAGTTAGGCGGCGTTTCAGTCCTGCCACGCCCCTTCCCAAAGCAGCAAGTTCCATGTACAACTGCGCAAGCTAGATTAAAGTGATTTCTTACAAAAACAAATCGGATCGCTACACATGTGTTTCGACCCTCTATACCACACACATCAACGCCACGGCTCCAGCACAGCTACCGGAGCAGTGCGGGACCAACCCAGAAGCGGTTGGCTGTCCATGCTACATCGCTAAATTTAGGCTAATCCCACACCTTGTCTTTCCCCACCCGCCAACGATTCGAATTTTGGAAAACAAACGCTGTAGTCCAAAGGAGCCGTTCGTTGTAGTTCTTGAAAAGGGATTTTTTTTAAACAAAATATCTCCCTTAGGAGTGGACTTTGAGATTTGTAACTTTGTGGATATTTTTTATGCCCAAACATACACACCACACACTGGCTTAAATTCAAAAAGTAAAAAAGCATAATAGAACCCTTTTAACGAAGCTTTTCTGTCACCCACATATGTAATTTTTATTATGATTTTAAATGGGTTTAATATTTCATGCAGCCTTGGAATAGTCTAATAATGCTTTTCATGGATTCTCGTCCGAGGAATGCACCACTTCTGGCACTTTGCCAGTTACCAGACACAAACAAAATGCAATTGAGGATTTTTAAAATCAAGTACTCAAATTTAATCGAGGAATCGTGACAGTGCTACATCTGTAGAATGCTATCGATTACCACAGAAATTATTTGGACGAAATTTGACACAATTTTGACACACATAAGCGTGAAATAAGTTTACAGAACAGTATTTTCAAAGGATGTCACCAGGTCAAAATTGTTGTTCTAATTTTTGTTAACACTTTATTTAAAAATGTTAGTAAATTATTCATAATTACTAGTAACACTAAACCAAACCCTGACACTCAACCTAGTAATTATGTTGTTAATTAATATTGCTCAATGCTTATTTGTGAAATGAAACTGCAATGGGGAAACATTAAAATAACTAGTGTGACTTTTTGTTTTATAAATAAAAGCATATTTCTTGTGACCTTTTTAACTTTACTTATGTTTTCAATTCAAGTTTCCAACAATGGCTAAAACATATTTTCCAGAAATATTCAAGATGAGAGATATGAAGAAGAAAGGGGGAGAAATAAACAATAAAAAGCTGAAAAGAAAAAATTTACTGACAATTTGCTGTGTGAAAGTTGCTTTCAAAAAATGAAAAACAATTTGCTAGGAGCAAACCTTTAAAATAGACTTCACCTTAAACTTATCACAGTGGGGTCCTGAGTTTAAATTTAGCTTAGGTCATGATCTGACCCTATTGCCTCTCTTACTTCCTCCACCTTCCAGTCTTTTCCACTGTCCTATAATAAAGACAAAATGACAATGACTAAAATAAAAGAATGTTTTTGTCTTCGAAGGTGACTGCCTTAGAAAGCAACAATACACTAAACAAAGCACGTAAACAAAGATATCCATTACAATTCACTTCACACACATGTCTATATTTTCACATCATGTCCTATACTGTGTTCTCACAATAGGCGTGTGTAGAGGGAGTGTCACTGATAGCTGTATCACCTATCCCAGGGCATCAGCAGCCTGTTTGGATCAAGTGCTATTTTGAAACGTGATCGTCCAAGAAGACACAGAAGGTTGAATGTTTCACTTTGGCTGAGGGAGATTTCCTTCCAAGCCCTGGCTCAAATGGAATGTTTTATGAACACAAGTTATAAATTTTGGTTTGAAAAGTCAGTCAGATGTGGTTGGGTTTGGAAGACGGGAGTCAAAATAAGGTTCCCTTTGCTTAAAAGGCAAAAATGTTTACTTTGACGTCTTACAAGTTTAGTCAGCAATGCACTCACTACAAATGCAGCACAGCTGACATGATGAGTTTCATTTGGATATTTTAAGGAAAAACATTTTTGGTATTCTTGGACAAAAGACTGCTCCAGACTTCAAAATGAGCCACTGTCTACAACAAATGAGGTACAGATTCAATAAACGGCGCTTTGTTTGCGCATGCTCGTGTTGGTGTGCATTTTAGCGTATGTGCGTCAGGAGCCGTTGGCCTAGAACTGTCATCCTGTTTCTCAATGTTTTCCTTTACGGTTTTCTTTTTTTTTTCCCCTTTTATGGTTTGCTAAATATACACACCATGGAATATAATTGGAAACAGCACTTTCCAATTCAAATGGTCTGAGAACAAGCACCTGAACATTTAAGCACGATTCCAAAAAAAAAAAAAAAAAAATCCACATCCTCCCAGATCATCTGTCTAATATACAGTAGTCACTATACCAGACATGAAGGGTTCATTCTCAGTGGCATTATATTGCGATTGGACAACTGGTACTGTTTGACCAAATACTGAAGTCAAATATTTGAGTAACTGATTGACACTTTAGACAAGCCAAACTCTGTTTGCTGTGTTTTTGCATCTGTCAAAATCCTGTACGATGTGTTCCGTGCAATATTACACCTCAGTGATTTTCAATAGCGAACAAAAATATAGCCACCAATGAATGTCAGTGTGACGCACGCTGTTTCTCTGTCTAGCTCTGTTATTTTACTTAAAACTACCTTTTAATTTCAACTCATATACAGAGACTTAAATACACCTCTTCTATGATAAGCATGTTTTTCATTTTGATATGAAATCCTGACACTTAACCTAGTAATTATGTTCTTAATTAATATTGCTCAATGCTTATTTGTGAAATGACACTGCAATGAGGAAACATTAAAATAACTAGTGTGACTATTTGTTGTTATTGTCTTTTTAAATGTAGTTTTTATAAAGAAAAGCATATTTCTTGTGACCCATTTTTTTCTTTGCTTATGTTTTTAATTCA
Organism: Garra rufa; assembly: GCF_049309525.1. Classification (NCBI taxonomy): domain Eukaryota; kingdom Metazoa; phylum Chordata; class Actinopteri; order Cypriniformes; family Cyprinidae; genus Garra; species Garra rufa. Next base: position 39,071,878 of record NC_133370.1, read on the forward strand.
AGTTTCCAACAATGGCTAAAACATATTTTCCAGAAATATTCAAGATGAGAGATATGAAGAAGAAAGGGGGGGAAATAAACAATGAAAAGATGGAAACAATTACTGACAGTTTGATGCTGTGAAAGGTGCTTTCAAAAAAAAAAATACAACTACCTTTAAATTTCAATTCATATATACAGACTTAAATAAACCTCTTCTATGATAATTCTATATGAAATTTTATATATTTGTTTTATAAAACAAAGGGTAATAAAGCTGTTGTTATATCCAAATGAAAAATATAAAAATATACGTGACCCTGGACCACAAAACCAGTCTTAAGTAGCACGGGTATATTTGTAGCAATAGCCAACAATACACTGTATGGGTCAAAATGATCAATTTTTCTTTTATGCCAAAAATCATTCGGATATTAAGTAAAGATCATGTTCCATGAAGATATTTTATAAATGTACTACTGTAAATATATCAAAACTTCATTTTTGATTAGTAATATGCATTGCTAAGCACTTAATTTGGACAACTTTAAAGGTGATTTTCTCAATATTTTGATGTTTTTGCACCCTCAGATTTCAGATTTTCAAACAGTTGCATCTCAACCAAATATTGTCCTATCCTAACAAACCATACATTAAAGGTTGTATCAGCGATTTCTAGTCTAAAACATAAAGTGTCAATTTCAGCTGACCTTTCTTCACGATCCGCTCGCTGCCTGCCCCATAAATTGTCTGTGAAAAAACCGCGTCTCTCTGGTCAGCCTAGGGTCCGAGATATGCCAAAAAAACAATCGGCACTACCAACCTTTCCACACATAAACAAACAGTGTTCCAACCAATCAGCGTCAGGGGTTTGGTGTTGTGGACTTTCCTACTGGTGCTGGGATGTGAGGGAGGCGGAGCGAAAGTCCACAACACCAAACCCCTGACGCTGATTGGTTGGAACACTGTTTGTTTATGTGTGGAAAGGTTGGTAGTGCCGATTGTTTTTTTGGCATATCTTGGACCCTAGGCTGACCAGAGAGACGCGGTTTTTTCACAGACAATTTATGGGGCAGGCAGCGAGCGGATCGTAAAGAAAGGTCAGCTGAAATTGACACTTTATGTTTTAGGCTAGAAATCGATGATACAACCTTTAATAAAAAGCTTATTTATTCAGGTTTCAGATATTGTATAAATCTCAATTTAAAAAAATGGACCCTTATGACTGGTTTTGTGGTCCAGGGTCACATATAAAAATAAAAATATAAAAAATGTTATTGACTTGAAACCTTAATTAGAGAAAATCAGTAATGCCATTTTGTTAAACTATTAATAATATTTTAAAATAACAACAACAAAAAAAGCTGATTTAAAGTCATTTGCTGTGACCAAAAAAGTAATGTGGTGCGACCAGCATGTAGTCAAGGTCAAGAAATCTTTTAAAAGTTCAGACAAGTTGATCTCTGCATGTTGTGTCAGGTTGTAAAATGTGTTATTAATGTAATTAATAAATAATTCCTGATATTTGTTAAATGTATATCTTATATTTATAACATATATTTTTCAAAATAATTACAAAGCACAAAGAACTGGATGTGTACACTCTTATATTTAAGGTGTATGTATGTTATATGTAATCTTTTTTACTTGATGGTTAAACCACATGAAATTCTGTAAAGACAGTCCTTTGCATCCAAGTATTTATTTAAAATGCTGTAAATATTTTTCAGATCCATATGAATTCAACATTAATGAATTCGACTTTCGTTTTCCTTACCTTGGACGGTGCTATTTTTTATTGACCCACAAGTCAAAAAATAATAAGTGGTGGTCTTTCTTATTGGACAATAAAATGTGATGAGGAATCCGGTGGGATTTGCACAAACTGCAACTTCTCACATGAAGCCACACCCTAATGAGATGTCAAGAATAATGGGAAAGTTTGTTTTTCCAGCCTGAATTCCAAGGTCTCTTTCCACCATAGTGGCTCACTTGATAATGGAAATGCTATAAACTGCATGACGTCCAGGTGCAATGCACCATTTCCGGGCACATTCATGAGTTTCCAAACAAAGTCTTCCCATGACCTGGCAAACGTCACAGAACGAGCTTGAGAATTAGTATGTGTTATAACATGCAAACATGGTCTCTTAATAACATTCTTGTTAAGAGACCATGTATGTTAAGAAAGAAAGAAAGAAAGAAAGACATTTTGTATCAGATAATCAGAGCGTATAGATTCAAACAGACTTTGGCTATTTCAAGCTCAACCGCTGTCACTGCAATCAGCATACAATCGAACTGTCAGAGCTGCCACACGACTGTGAACGACAAAGGAACTCGAAGAACATGACACTTCTGTCACATAGCTCTTTCCTTTATAGCAGTCGTATGGAGAAACATTCAAAAACTGCAGTCGGCTTGAAGAAAACCCTCATTGTTCTCTGCCAAAGAGAGAGCGAGAGCCACTCCAGCAAATGAGGCACTGACTTCTTCGCCAGTTTTAGGTAACTGCTCAACAGTTTATCAAAGCAGGAGGTCCGTCTTTTTCCGGCGAACTCATTTGACTTTCTCCACAGCTCTTGAAACTCCAACCGCTTCAGCAGATGTGATTCTAGGAAAGCCAATCACTGGGGGAGAGGCATCAAGACCCAGAAACAACCAGCCTTCACATGCTGACGGCCCCTTAGTAACGGACAATTTTTTACAATCGCCCTCCCGGGAACTCGATATGAAGCCATGAGTGGGCTCTGGTAACTCATCTTGAAAGAGTGTTCAGAACGGATGATGAAAACTCAGCAGAGGTGGAGGAGGAAGTATGCAGGTATTAAAGGCAGGAAATTGATGCCGGGCATTAGGTTTTGCTGAGAGAAATCGCAGCCGGCCGTCTGCAAAACCAATCACGGGGTCATGCAAAGCGTGTGCAAACAGTGTGGGAGCTCAATGACGGATGAGGACAATGAGATAGCAAATCAGGATGGCCAAGAAATTGTGAGGTTTCAAGGCGTTTTGCATATCATTACCTCACTTTATAGTGTAAACAATGATGTTGAAATTGAAGAAATGTAAACAACATCGAAACCAAAACTCATGGTGTCAAGCATGTTTATTCAGTGTGTAGAGACATGTGTCAAAGGGATTTGCAAAAGTAATTATTTGTAGGCAGCAAGTAAAGCTCTTGCAAATAAATCACGATTGTCACACAGAAGAGATTTTCCATTTTCTGTAATTTCCAGTTTTCAATTATTACACATCTCTGCATAAATATAAATCTGCTTGTTGGATCAAATGTGACCTTAATCCAAATTAACTGATGATTTATAATGTATAGCTACATTTTGTCCGTGTCTTCCTTGGGTATTGAACATGTGACTAGTATTCAGTGGTGTAGTGGTGCCTGGAGAAGTGGGTATACGCTTTATTTTATAAACACCCACGCGCCCCCCCCCCCCCCCCCCCTTATGTAAACCACGTGGGCTCAGAGTACAATTTTTGTCCACATTACTTTCACACTGGTCTAGTAAAAATATGTGGCTTTGTTTCATATTTACAGTGTATACGTTTTTCATTATTTACCTAAAATGAAAGGAAGTGAAATGTGACAACATGCCCCGTAGGTGGGGTACATTGTAACATTTGAGGGCACATTGTAACACGACCATATGACAGCTTAAAATGTTATCTGATCGAATGAAAAAAAATATACACAAACTCAAATATTTTGTCAATAAAATACATGTGTTAACTTTTTCAAATAAAGTAATGACGTTTTAAAAAAGTCAAATTTTGCGTTTGACAATGAACACATTCGCAACCATGCTTTGAACGGCCCTGATCGCAACACACAGCTGTACAGTAGTTCAAAATAATGTGGACAAATTGATGAAACACATTTAGACATTCAGAAAAACATTCCCCTCCCTCCACACACAGCTCTCATAGAACACCACACACATAAACCAGCCAAAATGCTTTACATTTCTTGAAATAATAACATCTGAACATTAAACATTGATTGTCAGCCTTTATTCACCTGTTTCTTGTGGTTTCTCATAAAAATCCATAAAAGTAATTAGTGTAAATTACATCGCTAATGTCATAGAATAGCATAGATTAATAACAGCGGGGCATATTGTCACACAGTGTTAAAACGTTCCCCATCTGCGCGACTGGAATATAATGGGGGTTAGTGTCTTCTGGTGGTTTGCGAAAACTGATAAATAACGAATTGGAGATTAAAATAATAGCATATTTGTCTCATTTTAAATGAATACTTAAAACGGAATAGAAAAGTGTACTGTTATAGTGTTCGTTTATTAAATGCAAGTTAAATTACAGTCGTTCTGTATGTGTAAATGGTGAGTTCTGTGTTGTCCAATCAGATGCTGTTACGTAATCACGTAGGGATTAGTTCGCTGTTTTGTTTATATTAGCCAGACGCCAGTATGCTCGCAGGCTCCGATGCTGATGGAAACCCATTTGCACTGGGCAAGAGCATTAATCCCGCTGTTGTAAGTTATATTTTACAAAGTAAAGTTCCTGAAACGGAATTACGTTGTTGTGTTTTGTCCTTCACGCCTCCACGAACATTAAACAACCGCATGGGCGTAAATTTCATTTAACAGTAGGGGGGGACAATAAATATAAAATTTGTCATGAGCAATTTTTGAAGGGGACACAAAATAATACAGTCAAATTGTACGCATAAAGATACACAACAATAAAAACAAGGAATTAAAAAAAGGTTTAAAATTTTATTTAAAGTGAGGTCTGTTCGGACGTAACACACTGCTCATTTAGTAAATGCACAGCTAATTGAAAGAAACTCCTCACACTCGCGACGAGCGGGTCTCGAACTCGGGTCGACAGCACGGTAGGCGGACGCACTAACAAGGAGGCTAAAGGATACACTTACTAACACTGCTCGCTAGTTTATCTCTTGAGATAAACTAATAGCTGGCCTCTGTAAAACAATATTCTAATTGTGGCCGTTAATGTTAGGTTAACATTATGCCAAGTCGTCACAAATAAAACAATGCATGGGAAACGGCTTTGGCGTCTTAGTTGCAGTGCATTATACAACAAGCTATGGTAAACAAGCTAATGTTAACTAGATAAGTAATATTTTAATCGCTAATATAGCAGATTCATGGAAAATTACATCGGTAATCAGCATTTTTGCCGCAACTAATTTATGAATGAGTCTGCATCAACTACATTAAAGAGAATCGCTTTATTTAAATGTAATAAAATACCCTACTTACAGGAGTTCAACATTAATTGAGCCGCAGCCACACACCTGACTCGTGTGTGTAGAGCAGGCAGTGGGCCAAACCACTGTGAGGAAGGGGAGGGGGAACTCAGCTGTTTCTAAATGCATTTTTTGCATTTATTTCTACTTACACCAGTATTTTAGGTAAACATACATATATTTTTCACAATAGACAGTGCGTTTTTTTAATAATTGTTTTTAGAGAGGGGGGGGCATGTCCCCCCGTCCCCCCCGTCATTTACGCCCATGAACAACCGGGAGCACAACAGTACTTTAGCCAGAAATTTACTTTTACTATGATAAAATAAATATTCAGCGATATCTTCAAAAGGCTTTTAAATTTTGGCGCGCTTTTTTCTCTCCATATGCTGCTATGGCAAGTAGGAAATTTGGTTAAGCTAGCATGTGTGGAAATATTTAAACCACAAGTGTTAAAACTAACCCCGCGTTAGTTTGTGCCCCGCGCTACACTACTGGGGTGCGGGAGATTGCGCAATCAAAAAGCAAGCCGACGCCACGGTCCTGACTGCAGCATCACTGTCTTTATTGGGTGTTCTTAGTGAATATTTGAATTTATTCACATATGACTGGATGTTGTGGACTCTCATGATTTTGGCTAATGCAGGACACTAATAGTGCACATTAGAGGGGATTTAGAAGTGGGTATACGCAAATCCGCCTGATAAAGAAGTGGGTATACGCCGTATACCTGCGTATACCCTCCACTACACCACTGCTAGTATTGCTGAGATTATGTGTTTCAAATAATCATTATTTGTCACTCTGAAAATTTGTATGGGAATTGCAAAATTTTCATCATTGTCTATTTTGATCTTTCATGTTGGTTCAAAATTTCTTATGGACTTGTGCCACTCCACCTTAAAGGGTTGGTTCACCCAAAAATTCTGTCATTAATTACTCACCCTAATGCTGTTCTAAACCCGTCTTCGGAACACAAATTAAGATATTTATGATGAAATTCTTACTAGAGTCAAGGTCCAGAAAGGTACCAAGAACACGTCTGTTTTTTTGCGCACAAGAAATATACTGTTAGCTTTATAAAATTATGGTTGAGCCACTGATGTCACATGAACTATTTTAACATCGCCTTACTCCGTTTTAACAATCCTTGCTGTCTACTACACTATTAAAAATAAAGGTGCTTCACAATGCCATAGAAGAATCTTTCTTGTCTAAATGGTTCCATAAAGAACCTTAAACATCTAAGAACCTTTCTGTTTCACAAAAGGTTCTTTGTGGCGAAAGAAGGTTCTTCAGATAAGAAAAGGTAAGAAAGATATGGTTCTTTTAGGAACCTTTGACTGTATGGTTCTTTGTGGAACCAAAAATGGTTCTTCTATGGCATCGCTTGAATAACTTTTTAAGCATCTTTATTTTTAAGAGTGTATGGAGGGTCAGAGAGCTCTCAGGTTTCATCAAAAATATCTTAATTTGTGTTCTAAAGATGAATGAAGGTCAACATGAGGGTGAGTAAATAATGACAGGTGAATTATCCCTTTAATATTTCCAATATGATCAGTAATTAAAAATAATAATCTCACATATAATTAAAATAATAATTGTACATATCTTACTGTATTACATCTTAAAATGATACAAAAAACTATATAAAAAAAGATTTACACTGAAATAATATTTAATCACAAATTTTAAAACTATTTAAAAATATCTTCCTTTGTGTTCCACAGAAGAAAGAGTCATAAATGCTTGGAACAGCATGAGGAAAAGTAAATATATGATCATGGAACACAAAACCAGTCATAAAGGTCAGTTTTTTAAATTAAGATAAATGCAAAAATCTGTATAAATGAAAATCGCCTTTAAAGTTGTCCAAATGAAGTTTTTAGCACTGCATATTACTAATCAAAAATTACGTTTTGCTATATTTATAATAGGAAATGTACAAAATATCTTCATGGAACATGATCTTTACTTAATATCCTAGTGATTTTTGGCATAAAAGTAAAAAATCTACAATTTTGACACATACATTGTATTTTTAGCTATTGTTACAAATATACTTGTGCTACTTAAGTTTTGTGGTCTTGAATTTTCATTTTATATCATGCCATTGAACAGCAGTAAGAGTCATAGTCTAGCACTATAATGAACTAGACCATTTCATTAATTCTCTGAACTAGAACCTTTTCATTAATTCTCTGAATTGGGGAATGTATGCATTACATCATTGTGTCATTACAACTAAAATAATTACATTACATCTTTTTATTACATATGGAAAGTAGCACATTAGCTACTTACGTGTTAAAAAGTTCTGTTTTCGAACCCTCACTTGGCTGAGAGCGACTGCTCAAGTGGTGTGCTAAGTTAAAATTGTTTTTTCTTGTTCTTTTCTGTCAAAATGACGGAACGTATTCTGAATTAGTCAAAGCTCAGGCAAATGGTGGAAAGTTTCCAGTTAACTCAACCTCTCAAATGCCATGCTCTACCTGTTGAACTACAGGAAAGCTGTAGGCTCAAAGCATTCCTTTGCAATGATTTTTATTTGGTGAGAAGATGTTATTTAGCCCCCAGAGAGTACAAAACTGAAAGAGAGAGAGAACGTGAGCTGTCATCACTATTAAAGCTGCACGACATTAGCAAACCAGTGCCAAATGCTGTTCCCATGTCAATTAGCTGACCAGGATGTTCCAGTCAATCCAACTGCATATGTTATTTACATTTATCCTTATTTGGCAGAAGATGCGATGAAATGATGCCTGACAGTTTAACGTAACAGTCCTCCATCTTGGAACGTCCCGAGACGGGGGAGGAAGGTAATGGGAAAGAAGAGCAGTATCACATCTCAAATTCAACTCACAATTAGGGGAAAATACACGGTTGATGCATTTCCCAAGATCACTGGCTAAGCTATTCATAATCCCATTGGAGAACATTGATGGTCTCCAGCCATTACTGGAAGAACTGACAATTGATGCAGTCACATATCCTCCCTTTTGAAGCAGGATATGTGACTGCAATAGAGGACAATCAAATTATGGTGCACTTTTTATCTGCCGTATTATGAATCAAAGAGACTATTTATCATAAAAAGTCGAATTGGCAGACGTGAGGAGCATTGAGTGATGTGCATTCTGTGTTTTGAAAATTTGGTGAGCCTATAATTATGAAAATGGTCTGTCTTTGTTCAATTTACAAGGTATCAGTGTTGGCAAGACATCAGGGTGTTTTCAAGAGAAAATCTGAATGGTAAGATGCCTAGGGCTGAGCAGGCAAAACACCCAAAACAGTGCAAAAGAAATCCATGACCTTCATTATTAACAAGAGCAGAAACAAATCAGAATTCTTTTAAGTAAATGAGAGAGAGCTGCGATGAACAGGATATCCGAACGGAGAGTTAAACCTGGATAGACATAAATGAGAAAAAATAAACAATTCTGTCATCATTTACTTTCTCTCTCTCATGTCGTTCCAAACCAGTGTGACTTTATTCCGTCAGTGGAACACAAAAGAAGATATTTTGAAAAATTGCAACATAGGCTCGGTGGAAATACGTGCCTCTATATACATTTATGCTAAACTGAAAAAACGTACATACGCTTTAAAAAATAAAGGTTCCAAAAGGGTGTTTTTGCAGTGATGCCATAGAATATCCATTTTGGTTCCCCAAAGAACCTTTCAGTGAACAGTTCTTAAAAGAACCATTTTGAAGAACATTTTAAAAATCGAAAGAACCTTTTTTGACTATAAAGAACCTTTTCTGCATCTGAAAGGTTCCATGGATGTTCAAGATTTTTCATGGAACCATCAAATAAAGAACCTTTATTTTTAAGAGTGTATATGTATGAATCACTGTCGTTTCCAGCTGAAATGAACACTAGAGGCAGTAAAACTTTTTTTCACACAAAGTATGATTTACACACAGTTTCAATTAATAAAGGCTAATTTTCAAACATTTACTTACAGAATATTGTATTATTTTATATTATCGGTAGCTCGCGCGATACAGCATTGCACTTGAGAGATTATAAATGCTTAAAAAAATTATGTTTAACGTTTTCCATTATTTGTAGCACGCAAGCCATCCAATAACGGCAATAAGCAATGTGCTTTGATACTTTTATTGTAACACAAAGTCTCAGCCTATTAATTACAATTAATTAAAAACAATAAATGTGATTTTACTCTTTTTAATTTGTAGTGAGATAACTGCTGTTTTAACTATTGTGTGTTTCAGTAGACTTGGAATAAAAAGTTTTTGTAAAAGCTTGACAGTATGTATATTATCTTCTTATAGCCAATATTATCATTCTAATAAACAATATAAAGGCTAGAGTATGTTGTCTCAATACTTTCCCCAAAAAATAAAATTTCTGTCATCATTTACTTATCCTCAGAAGATGTTCTAAAGGAATTATTTTGGCCATATAATTAAAGTCAGTGGGGTCAAATTTTTGGATTGTTGATTTTCATTGCATTGACAATTTTTTAATTGTTTAATAACAGTGGAAACTTAAAATATGCCGTAATTTTTGCTCATAAAGGTAAGAGTCATACACTTAAAAACAAAGGTGCTTCACGATGCCATAGAAGAACCTTTTTTGTCTAAATGGTTCCATAAACAACCTTGAACCTCCGAAGAACCTTCCACTTTCAAAAAAGGTTCTTTGTGGCAAAAGAAGGTTCTTCAGATTATAAAAAGGTAAGACAGAGATGGTTCTTTAAAGAACCTTAGATTGGATGGTTCTTTGTGGAACCAAAAATTGTTCTTCTATGGCATCTCTGTGAAGAACCTTTTAAAGCACCATTATTTTTAAGTGTACATCAGTCAGAACTGCAAATGTCTACTTTTATTTGTATGCACTTACAATATCAACAAAACGTTGTGCATTTGTAAAATAAAGAAACAAAAAGTATAAATAGTAGGGATGTAACGGTATTGTAAATACCGTCGTACCGCAATAGCAAATTTTTTCGATACTACCGTGGACGCATGACTCGATAAAACGAAAGGTCTTCTGAGAAAAGTTTGCTCATGCGAATGGAGCGAACGGGAGGTATCGGGAACTACAATTCCCATCAGCCCAGGCGTGGCCATCATCCTTTGCGGTCTGTTGTGATTCTGAATGGAGTGAGGAGGGGATTTTTGAAAAGACGGAGCGTCGTGGTTTTAACTCGCTCCAGACCGATCCGCCACCGCTCCATCATGAGAACAATTCATGCCAACTGTCCGTAATATAACTGCATATTAAGCAGGAATTCACATGCTAAACATATTTCGTTTGAAAGAGATGGATCACTCAAATCAGAAATAATGTGAAGGCTGTGATGACGACAATGGACATCATATGAGCGGTAAATTATAGTTCACAAGTTTGTTCTTTCTAGATACTTAATATTTTCAGGTGAAAGCATAATTTAAACAGATACAGCACTTATTCACACGCAATCACTCTGTTAATGCATTAAAACAAATGTAATGTTTCCGATTTCAAATGAGCAGAAATCTGTAAGAAATGCAGCGAAGTAAAATAACTGACGAAAATGTATTTTTATTTTCATTACAAACTTTTCACTGCATAAAGCAGCAGTTATACTCTTTTAATGCTGCTGATGTTATTAGCTTGGTATGTGGTAGGAACAAAGTTTGCACACTAGTGTTCCAAACTCTCCTGTTATTTTATTTTTGTATTTTTTATCTATTTTTTTTATGTGTTATGAACAGGACCGTTATATTTCAATAATTATTTCTGAATTTTTTTTGACGCGGAGCGGTGTTTCTGATATCATTGAGCGAGGAGTGCAGCAGGAGCGGAAAATTGTGAACCCGGAGCGGAGCTGGAGCGGAGTGATTATTGAATGCACAGAGCACGGAGGGGAAATTGTTGCCGCTCCACTTCGCTCACATACTCTGGTCCCAAGTGAGAGTTTTTTTTTTTCTGTTGCAGGGGACATTATAAATGCCCCGAGATCCCAGCTTTTACCAGATAATGTTAATATGCTAGATTTCCTTTAAAAAAACCTGTCTCTGTCTGAATAAGTGAGTGTGTGAGTGAATGAGGGGAGTGTTCTCAAATACTCATTCAGCACATGGGCCAGCTGCAATAAGTAGGCTGCTATTTTTATTTTTTCTGATTTTTCAAGAATACTAAATTGAAACTTTTTTTTTTTTTTTTACATGGTTTAATCATTTTTTGTTATTAAAATTGAAGTTCCTGTTTCAAAGTGATAGATGGCTAATTTGTATGCCATTGATATGTTCAGTGTTCATATAAACTGTTTAATAAGCACTTCTGGCACTTTTTTCGAGTCTCTTCATTAGTTTTGTTTTTCCTGTAAATGATTCAATAAATACCGTACCGTGACATTCATATCGAGGTATTACCGTACCGTGAAGTTTTGATACCGTTACATCCCTAATAAATAGCCTAAAGCAGCATTTTAGTGCCACTTTAAAAAATAACTTACTAAATAAATAAGATTAATGGCACAATATTTTAAGAATAAAGTCAAAATTGCGATAATAAAACCATGTTATATTGTGTGAAATTAATGTGAAAATTCCACCAACTTTGCCAAAAAAAAAAAAGTCTGTGGCATCCAACCTGTCATTCTTCACGTTTAACAGGAAAAACAGCAATAAAAACATAGGCTTCAACTGGATGATTTATGAGAATAATGTTGGCAAAGTTATATTGTTGGCTTTTCTGAGAGGCTAATGAAACTCTTGATTGATTGATTTCATGAGACATTCGTTTTTATTAAATTGTTCAGATTTTTTTTTCAACATGCATTCAAATATTCATTCATGTTTATTTTGTGCTGCAAGTAGGCTATTAAAAAGGAAAGGATAATTGATTCACAAGCTACATAAACTGAGGCGAATATAGTTTTGTGTGACAAATCGAGTTGATTCATTCGAAAATCAGTGTAAATGATTCATTCATGACTCAGTGATCTGACTGCAGTGCTACACATCTCACTGGAGGGAAAGATTATTAGTGAAAAATCTCTTAAATTTCAGTCTGTTCCTTAGAAGACTATCATATGGCATAAGAAGACATGGCAGACAGGTCCTAAGGACTTATTTTTTAATCTTTTTTTATGCTTTTGAATCCTGTTAAATTTTGAAAGTGCCAGTTCCCCATTCACTGTAAGTGAACCTAAAGAACGCCCATTGCAATTGTCTTCAATTCCTTCTTTTGAGATCCACAAAAGAAAGAAAGGCATATTGGTTTGGAGCAACATGCAGACAAGTAGATGATGACAGAAGATTCATATTAGTGTGAACTATCCCTTTAAAGGCAACTCTTGAAGATCATGCTCTTATTCACTGTTACCCTCAAAAGTAAGCACGCCTTACACGACATGCCAGGGACTCGATAAGGAATGGCACAGCATGTGATGACTGTTTTGTTTAGCTGTTTTGAAATATTTGGGAGATCTGTCTGGCTCACAAACACAAGCAAGTTGTAAATGATTAGATGAGGCCTGACATAACAAGCAGACCCATCGATGGAGACACACTTCGCACCATCTAGTACATAAAAGCTGACACAAAAAAGTATTTTACATTTTTTTATCAAAATGTTTCCATTTTGAGGTGAACTATCCTTTTAAAGTCTCTTGGTTTTCTACAGCAGTTCTGCTGACATTTTCAGATTAAAATCCTTTGGCTGCAATAAGCTTTATTGAGGTGAAGAATGAGGGTGAAATACTAATGTAACTTGTTCCTCTGGACTGTTAAAGAGTTGAACCAGCTCAGAGAGGAAATGAAAGGTTAACCTCACAAGAGACTGTGGCTTCACTTTGTGATAAAAGCAGCAATTTACTCTCAAAAAAGCATCAGACTTGACTTTTCTAGACATACTGTACACAAATATGCTGATAAACCCCATTCCAACACCTTTACTACATCAAACAGTCAAAGCTCCAGACCCAGCAAACACAACTAAAGCTCATCTCACATGTATTTGTATGATTTAACTCTCTGAGTCACCTCTGAGCCAGCCGGATGAGATTTATAAGTGTCTGTAGAAGACCAATGAGCACAACTCTCAGACAGACTAGATTAAATCCCCCTGACTATGGACAAAACTAATTTAAGCAAGTTATTTGGAACTTTTCTCATTTAGGAACAATAAAATTGGAATAACACACCAGAAATTTGAGTCTGAAGAATATGAGCTTATCTGCTTTGATAGAACAAGCTTTTTTTTTTACAGCCCATCCCTTTATCGGAAGAAAGGAGGAGTTTTTTTATGTTCTACTCTGGTGATGTCTGCTTTCAAGCTATTTTTATTTAGGTGGCAAAGTAAAATAAAAAAATATACACTACAACAATTTTTAATAATTAAGATTTTTTTAAGTTTTACTTACCAAGGCTCAATTTATTTGATCAAAAATACAATAAAACAGTAGTACTGTAAAATATTATTGTATTGTAGGTTATATTATTATATAAGCTGAATATTCAGCTTAAATATCAAGCAGCAAAAGCTGTTTAATAATAATAATAATAAAAATATCACCAAACTAGCATATTAGAATGATTTTTAATGAATGATGACACTGAAGATCAGAATAAATGTAATTTTAAAATACTGTAATAAAAAAAAAAAAACTGTTTTACTATATAAATGCAGCCTTTGAGAGCAACAGAGACTTCTTTCAACAAAACCCAAAAGCATTTTTTTAACCTGTAGTTTATGTACTGTACCCAAAAGAGTGTTTAACAGTTTCCAGCATCCATACCCACAAATGGCTCTTACTGTGCTGGTGATTTAGGTGACTGCCTGAGAGACATTGTTCTAGGTCACAATGAGGCTGGACGTTATCCAGAGGTCAGCGCCACACTAATGAAGGGAAAGACACACTTGAAAGTCTGTCGTGTGGCTGGACTGATGACCAAATGTAGGACGTTACACACGAAATTTCAAATATAGCTCAACGCGGTGCACCTTCGAAACAGCTACTTGGAATCTGGGCCAGCAAATGCATTTATCTAGTATTTAACCTGGGCAGTCTATGAAGACTAAACAGCTGTTTCGGGCTTAAATATAACAGATAGCTGCAGTATTTCTCTGACCTTGAGCGAGGCACAACAGGGTGCCCGAAGACATTATAGGACGTCATGACTGTCCTCACTGATACTGTAATACCTGTCCTCTAAAACACTAGGGGCTGGAGAAATGGCAATCAGTGCAATTAACAATGACAATGAGTTACTAAAACACCACATAACCCATTTGTTTAATATTCTTCATACTTCAGACTCTTTACAATTTCCAAAACAGTAAGCAAAAGGTACCAAACTGTAACATATAGTTGGGTACTTTCAGCATAAAAACGTAACATCACTGATTATCATCAAACAGAACTTATATTAAAGGACGGTGGTTCCTCTCTTGGCACTGTGACTGTAAACCTGAATGAGTCCAAATGAGGAAGCAGACTGTAATAAAGTGATTTGTGTGTGCCCCATCTGTCAGTATTGGCACAGTCATGTGTTTACACACAGGACACCCCTGAGACGATCTTAATAATACGCAGAGTGGCGAATAAACACACTTTAACTAATAAATGTAATAAACTCCAACACTAACATCATAGATTAAACAAATGGCTTCAGTTAATTGAATTCATTTCAAAGAAAATGTTCATCAGTGAGCACTGGACCTACATTAAAAATAATTTAGATAACAAATCTCAAATCTAATTAAAATTAAATAAAAGTTAATATGACCGAATCAACTTCACTACATTCAGTTAAACCAACAAAAGTAATTTTAGGGTCGGATCAGGTAAATATAAGTTACTGCTTCCATTAAAAAAAAAATGTCAACACACTAAAATTGAAAACTAAAATTTCAATTAAAGTGATTCAAAATGCATAACCTTATGTTTACTTCACTTTTTCCACCACTTTTAATTTAAATATTAATTAAACACTTAAAGCTAAAACATTGAGATTGAGTAAACATGGCAAAAATAATTGTTAAAAGTTAAATTATGTAAACAAGTATGTTGTTAAAACAATAATTTTAGGTTTTAAGTAGCAGTCACAGCAGTCATGTTTATTAAAAAATTAACATTAAACTTTGTAATAAATGTAATTAAAAAAGGTGCAGAAGCAATTTCCTGATCTCTCCCATATACTGTAACAATGTAATAACTGTAAGTTTAAAAAATGTTTTAAAATATAGTAATATTTTGACTTTGGATGAAACCAGTCAACTGCAATGTTACCACTGAAACACGTTTTAGGTTGCCTGATGACACATTTTTACAATGCAGGAATATTTTAAGCCAATATCTTCTCTTCTCGCAGCATCTGCAATACAATTTAAATCACGGGAGTGCGACCCAGTATTGCACTATAAAGCTGAAAAATCACAACCTTATGAAAACTATGGGGTGGGGTCATATAACCTAAAATCAGAGCTGGTAAGTGTAAGGTTAAAAGTTGAAACCCATGGATTGATCCATAAACTAGACACTCAGCCTCAGGTTGTTCCAGAAGGAGTATTATCTGTGACGATAAAAGCGTCAGTTAAATAACTGATTAGTATCCAAGTGGAAGTTCTCTGTGGGACTGTGAGCACAAACTCTCAGTGTTCCCACGCTGACTGAGGTTCCTCTAAGCGCACATCTCTGAAGGTATGTGCGACATTACTATCAAGCTCTATAGGAGATCATTCTCCACCAAACTGTCTCAAGATTAAGGTTTAACCTTATACAACAAGCCGTTTCACAATACTCCTACCTTTCTTTTCCGGCGTCGCACAAAAGCTCCATGAGAGCAGCAAGGTAAAAAACAATCCGATCTCAGTTGGTCCTGCCATTTTTTATGTTTGTAACCTCTCAGAGTTCACTCCATAGTTAGAAGGGCTCTTCTTTCAAGGGTTTCTAAATGTTCGTCTTCGTCTTCTTGAGAAAACTCGCTCGACTTGGCTGTAAACTTTGACAGCTCCTCCTCCGCGCTCACGAACCTCAGCAGTGATAGAGAGTCGAGTACTGCTGGATTGAGCTGCGCTCGTGACGTCAGCAGCAGGGAGGATCGTGCGCGTGCTTTACGCGTTCGGAAAGGTGGGACAGTGAACTTCAGGTACTTATTTAGCTTTTCATTCCGATGCCGAATGAAATCTTTAACCTGCTGTCAATCAGCAATGAGGGCCAGTATGGAAGAGAAGTAACAAACGAACACGGGAACACTTTGCTTCTGCGTATTTTTGTCACAAACTAATATTCCCATATTTATCGACAACAAATTAGATCTACAGCGTCTGGCACTCAGTGGCAAGTGCAGAAAATGATGTTGTTACAGCTTAATGCATCAATGAATTGTAAAATAATAGAAATATATAACCAGTATTGGGCACAGTAACTAGTGTAACTAACTACTAATAAGATTTCAGTAATAATATTACGGTTATCATCCACAAAATAGATGCCTCAACCCTGCTAATTTAAAATCCAACAATTAAATAATTCCTATTTATTTTCATAATAAAGAACCATTCAGTCAAAGATTCTTTAAAGAACCATCTCTTTCTTAACTTTTTATAATCTGAAGAACCTTCTTTCGCCACAAAGAACCTTTTGTGAAACAGAACGGTTCTTCAGATGTTAAAGGTTCTTTATGGAACCATTTAGACAAAAAAGGTTCTTCAATGGCATCGTGAAGCACCTTTATTTTTAAGAGTGTAGCCCAACACTGGCTGTAACACTGGTCAGTTGTAACACTTCCAATTTCTCAAATAAGGAGCAAGTTAAAAATCACCTTATTCACTTAACACATTCTCAGTTTAGTCCTTATTACATGTGAGGAAGTAGAGCCTTGTGGCAAACACAGCAGATTTAAGAAGAGAAAAACTAATTTTGAGGTAAAATGGTAAGTTTGTATACTTTTGATGGCAGTCCCTGCTTTCCTCATCAACGTTACATTATGTGCGTTGTGTGTCTGTGTAGATATTTTCAATGCAAGTTGTTAGTGCTAATGTTTTGGCTGTTAGCTGTAAGGTGAGCTAGTTCATTGCCTCAAGACTCTTGGTTAAGTAGCATCGATGAAACATGTTGTAACTTAGAGCAATTTCTTCTGTTTGTTTCATTTCTATGTTTTCTTTGAATTTCAGTATACCTAGGTCTTGGAAGAGAAAGGCAAACTGGAGGATTTCTCTAAATGATCTTAAAGTGTTTAAGTTCAATTATTTTGTGGACAATTGCTATGTCAGACATTAACAAACATGCTTAAATATACACACATGCACATTATTCAGTTGTATTGTCTTGATGCTAATGTAGCACACACACACACACACACACACACACACACACACACACACACACACACACACACACACACACACACACACACACACACACACATATTTGTTTTTGTGAATTGTAGGGACATTCCATAGACGTAATGGTTTTTATACTGTACAAACGATATTTGCTATCACCCTACACCTTCCCTACACCTAAACCTAGCCCTCACAGGAGACTGTGCATATCTTTACATTCTCAAAAAACGTATTCTGTATGATTTATAAGCCTTTTGAAAAGTGGGGACATGGGCAATGTCCTCATAAGTCACCCTCTCCTTGTAATACCTATGTCATACCCATGTTATTACACCAATTTGTGTCCTGATATGTCACAAAAACACACACACACACAGCAATTATGTTGAAAAGACAGTGTTGTTGTTTTTTTGTCATAATCTTTGTTGCATAATGTTACATCTCACCCCAAGGTGACATTTCTGTCTGTATCTCGGAGTTCTTTTAAGCCAGTGGATTCAAAATGTGATTCAAACTAGTTACAAGTGAAATGCTACAATTCACCCCATAGCCTGAGTAGTTGTAACATACACTATTAAAAATTGGCCATTGGCTCCCTAAAGAACCTTTCAGTAAACAGTTCTTAAAAGAACCATTTTGAAGAACATTTTAAAAATCTAAAGAACCTTTTTCAACTATAAAGACCCTTTTCTGCATTTAAAAGGTTCCATGGATGTTCAAGGTTCTTCATGGAACCATCAATGCCAATAAAGAACCTTTATTTTTAAGAGTGTCCCCAGTCTCCCTACTTGTTTAAAATAACAATGTCATCCTTCACCAAACATATTGAAACATTTTAATTAAATATACAATACTATATTAGTAAACTAAACTAACTAAAATAATATATATGCATTTATGCACACTCCCATTTGAAAAACATGGGGTCAGTAAGATTTAAAGAAGTAAAAAAAATACAGAAGAAAATATTGCAAAATACCATTACAGTTAAAAATGATGATTTTTTAACATTTTACCATTTGAAAAACATGGGCTCAGTAAGATTTTATGTAAGGCCTTTTTGTTTTTTGTTGATGCAAAATACCATTACAGTTTAAAATTATGTTTTTTTTTTTGTTTGTTTGTTTTAACATTTTACAATTGTAATTTATTCCTTTTATGGCAAAGCTGATTTTTCTGCAGCCATTACTTCAGTCTTCATTGTCACATGATCCTTCAAGAATGATTATGATTATATGCTGATTTGGTGCTTAAGAAACATTATTATCAAGTTTGGAAACAATTATTATACTCAATTTTTATGTATACAGTCAAATCTAAATTTATTCAGACACCTTCAACATTTCTCACATTATTAAAGTTTGTTCACTAGAGTTTAGAAAATGGTAATAAAATACGAAGAATTCAATAGTTAAACTGTGTCAGAACAAATTCATCTTGATAATGTCAGATAACTTAATAGAAAGGTATGTAATAAACCATGGTCAGGTCAAAGTGTCTTGGTTTCATCAATTTTACTGGTAGTCCACTGTATGAAGGATTTTGGGGTATATGTCACAGTTCACTTTATTTTGCTGTCCTCATATACATAAATGAACTATAGTGTCCTGCACCCACTAGTAAAAAAAAAAAAAAAAAAAAAAAAAAATCTAACATTATATCTGGTGTCTGAAGAATGTTTGGTTTGGTTTGGTTTGGTTGAATGTCAAACAATTTATGTCAATCTTCATCTGCCCAGTTGAATTTCATTGGAAAGTCTTACAAACCTTTTTTTTTTTTTTTTGTAAAACATTTTTTTCCCACAACTTTTGCAACCACTGCTGTCATTTTAAGATGGTAATGGTCATGTGAGGTAGTGATTTCACCTGTTTAAGTAATTTCAGTTGGTTAAAGTGATAGTGTTACAACCCCGAGTTGCAACACTCCCAGTCTCCCCCATCCAAACTGTTTTTCAATGATAAAATGGAATGCAATTGTTTCTCGGATTTTTCTCCAGAGAAAAAGAACCCAGTTTCAGAAGAGATCTCAACAGTTTCACAAACCACAGTCAGATTTGCCAAGATGTCAGTTTGTAAGCAAAAGATTTGTCAAATACTAAGACCAAATCATCCAAAGTGTTCTATCCACATTAATACATAGTTCTGTTTTGCTGTATGTTAAGGGGATAGTTTACTCAAAATGAAAATTCTGTCATCATTTATCACCCTCAAGTTGTTCCAAACCTGTATAAGTTTCTTTCTTTGGTTGAAACATAAAAGAAGTTTTTTGTTTTTTTTTAAGAATTAACAGAATTTTCATTTTTGGTTGATTTATCCCTTAATTGTCAAATTAGTTTCTGTGTTGTTCCAAAGGAATTCTTAATTCTTATTAAAAAAAAATAAAAAATTGACAATTTTTCTGGAAAAAACATTATCCGAGCAATAAAACATGTGTGGATGTACCAACATTCATTCAAGACTATTTACACATAAGTATGACAGAGAATAAGAATTTGAAAGTCATGATAACCATACAGGTTGTAGGAGGGATGGTGTAATCTCCAGATTGTCCTTGGGGTCTCTTTATCTGTCCGGAAACCTCCCGTCTGCTGTGAATCGTCCATTGAGTCCTTTGAGAAATGACCATAGACTAGCTGCATTCATTTGGGTTGCCACAGTAGCCAGACAGTGGTTTGAAGATGGAAAGCATCCAGGAAGTTTGTGTTCCCAAAGGTCACCAAAGATCAACTGACCACAAAGAATCCTGTGTTTCCCACTCAGTCTTCATTCTGTCTTGAGTAAATTGACCTTTTGCATCTATTTATTTAATTTTGTGTCTGAAAAAACCCCCACCAGATTTGTTTTAAAACCTTCTCATTTGTAATAAAATAAAATTACAAAAAGTCCTTGTAAACAAAATTGTTTAATGAATGTAAGTGAATTGTTTGTTCCCCTTCGGGAACGTCGAGCTGCGTCGGAACGCTTTGAGAACGCCTCCAGCGTGGTCACACTCTGAATACGTGTGAAATTCATCCAATAGAGAAGCGGGTGTGACGTCACGGGTGGGTGACGTCAGGAACCAGGAAGCTATAAAAGCACGTGCGGTGAGCGCGTTCGGCAGCTTCTGTCTTTCAGTCGCGCTCTATGTTAATGTTTGTCCGTCAGCACTGCTTTTCAGGGCCAGTTTGCTCTATTTTTTTTGAGTGCTTGACTTAGAGAGACAAAAAAAAAGAAATGGGTGATAACAAGCAATTCAGACGTTGTGTTCCTCCATGCCAGCGTTACATCACGGCTGAGGATACACACGCGCTCTGTGTTGCTTGCTTGGGGGCGAGGCATGCCCAGTCAGCCTTTGCCTTCGCTCCCGGAGGGCTCTTTTCGAGGAAGGAGCCCTCACTAGCATTCCCCGCGGATCAGGTCCCGCTTCTGCTGAGGCAGAGCGACGCTTGCATTCGTGGGGTCCGCAAATGGATCTGCTATCGAGTTTGGAGATGGGTGAGCCCCTTTCTCCATCCTCCTCTGGCAGATCCCTGCCCCTCTCTGGTGTGGAAGCCGGGACTGCCGGGCTTCTTCCGGCCAGGAGGAGCACTCGTCCCTCCGTCTCTCTTCCTCCGAGGAGGAAGACGCGGAGATGGTCAAGGAAGCTGGGCCCACGCCCTCCCAGCCTGCTGAGTACGAGGAGCTCATGGAGGTGGTCACATTTGCCGTAGCCAAATTAAATCTCGATTGGCCGGACGTTGTGGCCAGGGACCAGAAAACTAAGACCAAGTTAGATGAGAGGTTTCTGCATCCCAAGCCCAACCCTCCACGCCGAGGCCTTCCGTTTTTTCCCCCATCTCCACACTGAGGTGTCGAGATCGTGGGCAAAACCATTCTCGGCCTGTGTGCACTCCCCCACCGCCTCCAGCTATTGCAACGTGGTTGGGGCGCGTGAGCACGGGTAAGGGGCGATGCCGCAGGTAGAACAGATGCTGGCTAGCTATCTGTCGCCTAGTTTGGCATCGTCCCTTAAGGCCTTGGCACTCCCCAGCAAACCCCTTAAAGTTACATCTTCTTTGCTGAGGAAGGGTTACTCGGCAGCTGGTCAGGCTGGAGCTTGCCTGCACACCATGGCATACCAGGCATACCAGGCTGACCTGCTGAAAGAGCTGGATGAAGGCGAGGAAGGGGCTGCGGTACTGCCGACCTCGCTCTGCGTGCCACCTAGGAGACCGCCCGCGCCATTGGGCGGTCTATGGCAGAGAGACATCTCTGGCTGACCCTGTCAGATATCAAAGATAGGGTCTACCTGCTAGACTCCCCGCTGGTGACGACTGGCCTGTTCGGCGACGCTGTACCATCAGTCGTCGACAGGTTTCAACAGTCTCGACAGCAAGCGGCGGCGTTCCAGAGATTCCTTCCTCGCCGCTCTAGCTCTGGGGCTGCTGGGCGGGAGCAGCCCCATCCGAGTGCCTGCTCCTCGTACCGCGAAGAGCAGAAGCGGAGCGTTGCTGCTCGGGCGCCTCCCCAACGTCAAAAGGGGGAGCCCCAAAGACGCTCCAAGTCGGGGGCTTCTAAACCGAAGGACGACCTGAGGGTCGTCCTTCAGGCGAGGATGTCCTCGACAAAGAGGTCCTGACTCCTGTGGTCTAGGAACTCTGAGGGCAGGCCCTCCTGGGCAAAGTATAACATCACCTCAGTGCCCTCGAGAGTCCGGTCAGCCTACCCTGCCACCCCCAGTGCTTTAGGGCGCAGCGGCCTCTCACGAGCCTCCCTTCTGTCATCCGCCCGTTTGCGTAGCGGTGCAGAAGGACTCGCCATCTCAAATTACATCAGAGGTCAGCCTCGAGAGGCTGATTCCCTTAGTAGAACATTTAGCAGCGTGGAAACTTCTGCCAAATGTATCTCAGTGGGTCCTGCATACTGTGGAAAAAGGTTACAAAATCCAATTTGGCGCTCAGCCGCCACCTTTTCAGGGGGTTCTCGCCACTGTTGTGGCCCCTCAGCAGACTCTGATCATGGAACAAGAAGTAGAAACTCTCTTGAGGAAAGGGGCCAATCGAGGTGGTCCCCCCTCATCTCAGAGAGTCCGGGTTCTACAGCCGCTGCTTCATCGTTCCCAAGAAGGATGGAGGCCTACGTCCGATTCTAGATCTCAGACTGATCAATCACGCAGTTCTGAGACTCAAGTTCAAAATGCTTACTATCAAGCATGTCGTGTCTCAAATCAGGTCCGAGGACTGGTTTGTCACGATAGATCTCAAGGACGCTTACTTTCATGTCTCCATCCTTCCACAACACAGGAAGTTCCTGAGGTTCGCTTTTGGGGGCAAAGTGTACCAGTACAGAGTTCTTCCTTTCGGCCTAGCACTCTCACCCCATACTTTCACCAAGTGTGTGGATGCCGCGCTGGCTCCGCTGCGACTCCAGGGCATCCGCATACTCAACTACATAGACGACTAGCTTATACTGGCACAGTCGAGAGATGTGGCAGTTCGGCATCGAGATGTCATTCTTGCCCATATGAAAGCTCTGGGGTTAAGACTAAACTTCAAGAAAAGTGTTCTTTCTCCCTCTCAGAGAACCACTTATCTAGGAGTAGTTTGGGATTCGACCACGATGCGGGCACGTCTGTCTCCTGCTCGGATAGAGTCGATTCTCAACTGTCAAGAGAGTCAAAGTAGGCCGCTCACTCACTGTAAGGCAGTTTCAAGTTCTGCTGGGTCTCATGGCAGCTGCGTCCAACGTGTTTCCTTTTGGCCTGCTGTACATGAGACCTCTACAGTGGTGGCTCAGAACCAAGGGGTTCTCCCCGAGGGGAAACCCGCTTCGCATGATCAAGGTCACGCGGCGATGCTTTCGTGCCTTAGACATGTGGAGGAAACCTTGGTTTCTGAATCAGGGCCCGGTGCTGGAAGCTCCTTGTCGCCGTGTCACACTTGTCATGAGTGGCCGCTCAGCCCGAGGTCTTTGGAGTGGATGCCATCTTACGTGGCATATCAATTGCCTGGAAATGCAGGCTGTGTTTCTAGCTTTGAAACACTTCCTCCCAGACCTTTGGAATCACCATGTGTTGGTCCGCATCGACAACACAGCGGTGGTCGCCTACATCAACCACCAAGGAGGTCTGCGGTCACGCCCCTTGAACAAGCTGGCATAACCAGATCCTTGTGTGGTCCCAGGGAAAACTCCTCTCGCTGAGAGCAGTTTACATCCCTGGACATCTCAATGTCGGAGCAGACGTCCTATCGAGGCAGGGGCCGAGGCCCGGGGAATGGAGACTCCACCCCGAAGTGGTGGAAGTTATTTGGAGCAAGTTTGGCAGAGCCCAGATAGATCTCTTTGCGGGCCAGGAGACCACTCATTGTCCCCTTTGGTTCTCTCTTTATTATCCAACTCCCCTGGGACTGGATGCTATGGTACAGACGTGGCCAAGGCTTCGTCTGTATGCCTTTCTGGAGAGAGTGCGCCGGAACGGAATCCGCCTCCTACTAGTGGCCCCGTTCTGGCCGGGTCGAGCATGGTTTGCAGACCCGATTTCTCTCCTAGACGGCCCTCCTTGGAAAATTCCGGTCAGGAGGGATCTCCTCTTACAAGCATGGGGTGCGATCCTGCACCCTCGCCCGGAGCTATGGAAGTTATTGGTGTGGCCCCTGAGGGGGCACACCTCCTAGCTTCCGGTCTCTCAACCGAGGTTGTTGAGACCATCTTCCAATCCAGAGCTCCCTTTACAGGGAAACATGTTTGTTCTTTGGTGTAATCAGCGCCAGATTGACCCAGTTCACTGCCCAGTAGGTTCAGTGCTGGACTTTTTGCAAGCCCGCCTTACGGCCGGTAACGCACACTCTACACTGAAGGGCTACGTGGCGGCCATAGATGCCTTCCATGCCCCCTCAGTTGCACCCTGAGGTGGGGTACGTGCCCAAGGTGCCCCACCTAGTACCACGGCCTGTAGTGCTCCAGGCCTTCTGTCCTCCTCCCTTCACGGACAACAGAAGCTTAACTGTATGTGTCCAGTGCGAGCACGTCCACAGAGCTGCCCTTTGGAGGAAGACGGACCAGTTATTTGTGTGTTTCGGTCCCCATAATAGAGGTCTTCCAGCTTCTAAGCAAACCTTAAGTCGGTGGATTTCGAATGCCATTTCTATCTCCTATGTGTCCTCTGGTCTTCCCTCCCCGTTGGAAGCCAAGGCTCATTCGGCCCGCAAATTTGTGGCGTCCAAGGCTTTCCTAGCAGGGGTTTCCCTGCAGGATATTTGTTATATCTGCGGGATGGTCCATGCCATTACATTTGTGAGGTTCTATGAGTTAGACCTCCCCCATACGCCAGGCTCCCTCGCCCTTCATTCTGATGCACCTTCTACGAGTAGAACTCTCTAACCTATCAGTGGGCTGCGGCCCCTCTCTTCTTGCCTATCAGTTCTATTACCTGTGGGCTACTTTCGCCCCCTTTATTCCGGGCTTTCTGCCCCCTTCTCCCTGCCTCTCGGCAGCCTCTCTTGGGCTTCTTTTACCCTTCTCTTCCTGCTTCACATATTGCAGGGCTTTGGAATTCTGGTGGCGTGGGTATATCGTTCCCAAAGCGTTCCGACGCAGCTCGACGTTCCCGAAGGGGAACGCCTCGGGTTTCGTATGAAACTCTAGTTCCTCGAGGGAACGAGACGCTGCGTCGCCTACCACAATCCCGGCATCCCTGCAAGCGCGCCTGGTGGCAGAAGCTCACCGCATGTGCTTTTATAGCTTCCTGGTTCCTGACGTCACCCGCCTGTGATGTCACACGCGCTTCTCTATTGGACAGATTTCACACGTATTCAGAGCGTGACCATGCTGGAGGCGTTCCCAAAGCGTTCCGACGCAGCGTCTCGTTCCCTCGAGGAACTAGGGTTTCATACGAAACCCGAGGCGTTTTGTGTATTTGCTTCCTTAGATGGCATAGTGATATAGAGACTTAGTGGAAATATTGATTCCAAATTATAGTTAGATCACCAGTAAACAGTGTCTTTCAAATGGTTCAGATGAGTATTTGAATGTGCGTTTGTGAAATTTCTTTGTAGGGGTTTATTTGCAACACATTATTTATTTCAAAAGTTGCAATTGCATCCAGTCACCCAATTTCTGTAGCTTTGCAATACTTGTGTCCTGATTTCTAAACAGAGTAACACATGCAATTCAGCTGGCAAGCAGTCGAGGAGCATGGTTATTCTAAACGTTTGAAGCTTAAAATGTGAATTATTCAAAAAATTAGAGTTTTACATACAGTATGTCACATATGTGAGTACACCCCTCACATTTCAGCAACCATTTTAGTATATCTTCTCAAGGGACAATATTATAGAAATCAAAATCGAATATATTTTAGAGTAGTCAATGTGCAGCTTGTATAGCAGTTAAGGATGCTCATTTCGGTTAATTTTCCTGACCGACAACCGCTGCTCGTTATCCGAACATTAACCGTTAACTGATAAAATTAGAATAATAAATTAGTTTAAAATAAAAATAGAATGCACGAGTATCTGTGATGATACATTAAAAATACAAGCAAATGTTTTATTTTAACGTGCAAACAGCAGCATACAGAGCAACAACAAAAGCTGTATTGACATATACTTAAATTATCACGCATCAGCAGCGGTTCTGAGATTGAGAACAGAGAAAATCTGAATGAAAAAAAAAGAATAATATAAATAGATTTATACTAAATATGTATAAATTAAATAACTACCTAATTAAGATGACAAAACTAAAACACACTGAATCCTTTTATGCGCTTTGAAGAACTGTACCGGTCTTATTCTTCTCGTCGGACATAAAAATATATAGCAGGCCAGCCAATACCTGTCACACCAGGCCAGCAGAGGGAGCCTTGCCCCTCACAGACTGTTGCTGCTCCCTCTGCTGCTTCACTGGTTACTTCCTGTTTGTCTGCAATAAAAGCCAGCTCAGCACACACACACATCGCGAAGTATTGTTTTGCTCCAACAGACTCTACCAAGCGTTTTCCATTGCTCTCAGGTTTCCTAGTCTCCTTGTTGTTCCCTAGCCATAGTTCTGTTTTTGTTTTCTCAGTCTTAGCTATAGTTTTCTAGTTTCTTGTTTTCATTTCATTTGTTTACTTTGGACTGCCCTCCTGGATTTTGACCCCACGCCTGTTTACTGGATTACGCTCTTGGATTATCTTTGCTGTTGTTGTTTGCTGGTGTTTTCGACCCTGTCTGTCTGACTACGATCTGCTTAATAAAGCCTTGCATTTGGATCCTCACTCTTGGTCGCCCCGTTTGTGACAGAATACTTCGCCATACCCCGGATCCAGCGGCTTTACCCACCAGCAGTACAACCCACCAAGAATGGATTCAGCAGGAAGTTTGTCCAACCCCGTAAGTCTGCTTTGCTCCATCTTTCAAAATGGCCGTCCCATCGAGCATTATGTGGAGGAGTTTCTTACATATTGTTTTTTGGCACCTTGTGATGAGACCATGTTGAAAGAATGCTTCTGGAGTGGACTTGATCCAGAGATCAGTTTTAATTTGCCTGATGAAGACCCCAGTTGGACCCTCGCACAGTTCATCAATTTTGTCTTGTTGTTTTGCAATACTCCGGTAACTGTGGGTGATTTAGATGTGCCACAGTGCAAGATGTCTGCTAGCCCAGAGCCTCAGCACAAGATGTCTGCCAGCCTAGAGCTACAGCACAAGATGGCCACCAACCCAAAGCCTGTTCACAAGATGGCTACCTTTCCTGAACCTGCTCACAAGATGGCTGCCACCCCCAAGCCTGTTCACAAGATGGCCGCCATCCCCGAACCTGATCACAAGATGGCTGCCACCCCAAGGCCCAATCACAAGATGGCCGCCATTCCCAAGCCCGTTCACAAGATGGCCGCCTTTCCTGAACCTGCTCACAAAATGGCTGCCGCCACTCCAGAGCCTGCTGTAAAGATGGCCGCCACGCCAGAGCCTGCTGCAAAGATGGCCGCCACGCCAGAGCCTGCTGCAAAGATGGTCGCCACCCCAGAGCCTGCTGCAAAGATGGCCGCCACGCCAGAGCCTGCTGCAAAGATGGCCGCCACGCCAGAGCCTGCCGCAAGGATGGTCGCCATGCCAGAACCTGCACCCAAGATGGCCGCCACGCCCATGCTTGCACACAAAATGACCGCCATTCCTGAACCTGCACGTAAGATGGCCGCCATACCTGAGTCTGTCATCAACATGGTGGCTACAGCATCAGACTCCCACCCTTCCAGGGCTTATCGGAAACTAATATCCAGCTTGGAGGACCCACCATTGCTGTCAGCAAGAACAGTCAGTCTCCTACTGTCATCGCCTGTCAAGCCAGCGCCTGCTAACGCCACGTCAGCCCAGCCAGCGCCTGCTAACGCCCCATCAGCCAAGCCAGCGTCTGCTCACCCCACATCAGCCAAGCCAGCGTCTGCTAGCGCCACGTCAACCAAGCCAGCATCTGCTCACGCCACGTCAACCAAGCCATTGCCTGTTAACGTCATATCTGCTTCTCTTGAACCTGCACCAGCTGCCGTTCCTGCCAAGTCAAATCAAGTCACTGCTGCTCCTGTCATGACGAGTCAGGTCATAGCTGCTCCTTCACTGCCAAGTCACGTCTCCCCTGAGCATCCAGAGCCTTCACTCCCAAGCCATGCAGAGCCAACGCTCCCAAGCCATGCAGAGCCAACGCTTCCAAACAATGCAGAGCCAACGCTCCCAAGACACGCAGAGCCAACGCTCCCAAGCCTCACGCCCACTGACCCGGAGGGCATTCCTCTGCCTACTGCGTTACCTGTTTTGGCAATCGCCATTTTGAGTGTGTGGGCTGCACACTGCGCCCCAGTGCCCTCTTCTGCCCATGAGTCCGCCCACAAGTTTGCTCTGGAGACCTCATCTACACGCATGTCCGCTGCGCCTATACCTCTTTCGGAGGTGGCGTACATAGCGGAACCTCACGCTCTGCCCGCTCCGCCAAGGCTTCAAGCTCTGCCTGCTCCGCCAAGGCCTCACGCTCTGCCCGCACCGCCAAGGCTTCACGCTCTGCCCGCACCGCCAAGGCTTCACGCTCTGCCTGCACCGCCTACACCGCCAAGGCTTCACGCTCTGCCTGCACCGCCTATGCCCCCTGCTCTGCCAGCACCGCCAGGGTTCCCTGCTCTACCTGCTCCGCCAAGGTTCCTCGCTCTGCCTGCTCCGCCAAGACTCCCTGCTCTGCCAGCACCACCAGGGTTCCCTGCTCTACCTGCTCCGCCAGAATTCCCTGCCCTGCCTGCTCCACCAAGGTTCCTTGCTCTGTCTGCTCCGCCAAGACTCCCCGCTCTGCCTACACCGCCTAGGCTCCCTGTCGTCTCTGACACGACCACGAAAGCCATTCCTGAAGTTCTCGTCTGCCTAGTCACGACTATGGAGGCCACCTTCCCCCATGAACTCTCTACCTCTCTCCTTGCTCTGTCTGCCTCCTCTGTCTCTGCTCTCCACAGGTTCCAGTCCATGATGCGGCCTCCTGTTCCGCCCTGGAGGGCTCCTGCGCCTCCTGTTCCGCCCTGGAGGGCTCCTGCGCCTCCTGTTCCGCCCTGGAGGGCTCCTGCGCCTCCTGTTCCGCCCTGGAGTGCTCCTGCGCCTCCTGTTCCGCCCTGGAGGGCTCCTGCGCCTCCTGTTCCGCCCTGGAGGGCTCCTGCGCCTCCTGCTCCGCCCTGGAGGGCGCCTGCTCCGCCCTGGAGGGCTCCTGCGCCTCCTGTTCCGCCCTGGAGGGCTCCTGCGCCGCCTGCTCCGCCCTGGAGGGCTCCTGCGCCTCCTGTTCCGCCCTGGAGGGCTGTTACGCCTCCTGCTCCGCCTTGGAGGGCTGTTAAGCCTCTTGCTCTGCCTCCAGCTCTGCTCTGGAGGGCCTTTGCCCAACCTGTTCTGCCTCAGTCTCCTGGCCCCCCCACCGCTCCCCTGGACTGTTTTTTCCTGTTGTTTTTTGGAGCGTCTGGAAGCCGCTCCTTGGGGGGGGGCTATGTCACACCAGGCCAGCAGAGGGAGCCTTGCCCCTCACAGACTGTTGCTGCTCCCTCTGCTGCTTCACTGGTTACTTCCTGTTTGTCTGCAATAAAAGCCAGCTCAGCACACACACACATCGCGAAGTATTGTTTTGCTCCAGCGGACTCTACCAAGCGTTTTCCATTGCTCTCAGGTTTCCTAGTCTCCTTGTTGTTCCCTAGCCATAGTTCTGTTTTTGTTTTCTCAGTCTTAGCTATAGTTTTCTAGTTTCTTGTTTTCATTTCATTTGTTTACTTTGGACTGCCCTCCTGGATTTTGACCCCACGCCTGTTTACTGGATTACGCTCTTGGATTATCTTTGCTGTTGTTGTTTGCTGGTGTTTTCGACCCTGTCTGTCTGACTACGATCTGCTTAATAAAGCCTTGCATTTGGATCCTCACTCTTGGTCGCCCCGTTTGTGACAATACCTCAGTGTGCCTAGTTTTTAACATGTCCACATGCTGTACTGATAGGCAGGACCGCTGCCTGTTAACTCTTAGATCCGCGAAAAAAAACACCATCACAAAAACCCTTTCAATTTGCGGTTCGGGACCTCCATCCACTGTCATATGTGTGTGGAGAAGTGCGTGTTTTACAGCATTCAGCAATAGCCAATCACAGACATGTATGTTGATTTGATTATCACTGTGGCCAATCAGAGTAGGCTATGTTACAATCCACTCACCAACCAAAGTGCCGGTTTCAGTTTTGCTGATTTCTACACTTTCGCGAACTCTCTTATTAAAACAAAGAAAGTGTTGGCATTATATAAATAAGAGATTAATTGTGCAGTGTAAAGGTTATTTTATTACTTTTTAATAACTTTATGAGATTGCGATGAACTACTCTAGGATGAGTGATAGCTTTCCAGTGATTGTAACGGGAGCGCCTATTGCGCACTTTCTAGACTATAATTCATTCAGAATTTGAATACATTCACTCACGGATTCACTCTCTAATAACCCAATAACGCCACTTGCCATTGAGTTGCATATACTACATCTGTTTACTAAGTAAAGGTGAAGCGAAATATGTCTGTACAGCCACACTGCACGTGTCGACAAGCGCGCGTGAGTAAACAGATAACTTACAAATAGCATTATTTCTTTCACCATGCAGCAAACGTAAAAAAAAAAAAAGAATAGAAAAAAACCCTTTTAAACCGTTTAACTGGTTAAAATTCTTACTGTCGGTTAACGGTTAAACGGTCAATATGAGCATCCCTAATAGCAGTATAGATTTATTGTCCCTTTAAATTTATTCAACATACAGCCATTATTGTCAAAATAGCTGGCAACAAAAGTGAGTACATCCTAAGTGAACTTCTCCAAAGTGTCAAGATATTGTGTTAGCACCGTTGTCATCTGGCACTGCCTTAATCATCCTGGGCATGGAATTGACCAGAGCTGCACAGGTTGTTCCTGGGATCCTCTTCCACTCCTCACGGAGCTGCTGGACGTTAGACATATGGTGCTTCTCCACCTTATGCTTGAGGATGCCCCACAGGTGCTTAATAGGGTCAGGTCTGAAGACATACTTGGCCACCCCATCACCTTCACCTTCAGCTTCCTCAGCAAGGCAATTGTCATCTTGGTGGTGTGTTTGGGATCATTATCATGTTGGAAAACTGCCGTTCGACCCAGTTTCTGGTGAGGAGCCATTATGTTCAGCTACAGAATGTACAGTACATAATAGAATCCATGTTTACCACAATGAACTACAGCTCCCCAGTACCAGCAGCACTCATGCAGCCCCAGACCATGATGCAACCACCACCATGCCTGACTGTAAGCAAGACACAATTTTCTTTGTACTCCTTACCAGGGCATGGACACGCTGGACACCATCTGAGCCAAACAAGTTTATCTTATAGTCTCATCAGACCACAGGATTTGGTTACAGTAATTCATGCTTTTGAACAGGTTGTCTTCAGCAAACTGTTTGCGAGCTTCCTTCTGGGACAATGCCTATGCAGACTGACTTGTTGCAGTGTGCGGCGTATGGTCTGAACACTGACAAGCTGACCTTTAACTTCTGCAACCTTTAAAGCAATGTTGGCAGCACTCATGCATCTGCTTTTTGAAGCCAGGTTCTGCACCTGACACACAGAACGAGTGCTCAACTTCGTTGATCGACCCTTGCAATTCCTGTTCCGAATGGAACCCATCTTGGAAAACGTCTGTATGACCCTGACTACTAGTGTAACTCGGTTTCAGGGTGTTACTAAACCTCTAATAGCCTTGGCCATTTTTGTGGAAAGCAACAATTCTAATTCTCAAATCCTCAGGGAGTTCTTTGCCATGGAAGCCATGTTGAACATCCAATGGTCAGTATGAGAGAATTGTAATTAAAGCACCTAATTTTAACTGCTCTAATACAAGATACACAACTTTGTATGGTCCTGTCAAGCACACAAAAACATGATAAATAGGACATGTGGCTATGCATGGTTATACAACATACTTTTGTTATCACTTAGGGTGTACTCACTTTTGTTGCCAGCTATTTTGACAATAATGGCTGTATGTTGAGTTATTTTCAGAGGACAGTAAATCTATACTGCTACTGTATACAAGCACATTGACTATACTCTAAAATATATCCAAGTTTGATTTCAAAAGTATTGTCCCTTGAGAAGTTATAATAAAATTGTTGCTGAAATCTAAGGGTTGTACTCACTTTTGTGAGATACTGTAAATGTGAATCTTGCATTTTACATCTATAACCTGAATGCATAAATCAGTCTGATGGAATAGATTTAAAGAGTTGTTTTAATACTGAATTAAATTTGCTCAGGTCATGTCACAACAACATTACCTGGGAAGCAATCATGGCTGACATTAATAAGCGTTTCAAAGTGGTCATCTCGGCAAATTGAGAAGGCCACAAATCTTAATAATGTCGCTAGCTAGACTGAATGGGGACAGATGTAAAAGACCTCATATATCTCTGGTCATTTTTATGAGCTAATATTGCATTATAGTAAGCTAATGCCCCGTTAAGTGGTTTTTACACAGGATGTAAGGGGTACGGTTGAGTTTTGATTGCTTATGGATGACAAGAACAGGTCATCAAAATAAAAAAGAGACCCATTATTAGCATCAGGTGGGCTGGGGGTGGATCAAGATGTATATTCTGACTTAGCAAGGCTGTAGTGATCACCACCAACCTGTTGCTGGAAAGTTCCAGTGTTTTCGTCAGCCAACCCAGCCAATGGAAAAATGTCAACAACATGAGAAGAAAGAATTAAAGTCAGGATAAGGCTAAGAACACTCTGTCTTCTGTATGGAAAGTTGCAGGAGTACTAGTATCTGGAGTTTAAAAAGGCTCAATGTAATCTATTATGTAGTGTTTAAAAAGAGTGCTGTTTTTAACAATGATGGATATGTTTGACTAATAGATGTATAATCAAAACCACTCCAATACAAATAATAAAAGTTTCCAGAGATATAAAATATCAGTACTCTACTCAAGTAGAAACGCTGCTTGTCCAAAAATGTTACTGGACTGGAACTCTTGCATAACGCAGCAGTCTGTAAGCACATCTATAAGACACCAAGACAATAAGATACTGTAGATCGTATTATTCAGTGGTGT
Source organism: Garra rufa (assembly GCF_049309525.1). NCBI lineage: Eukaryota > Metazoa > Chordata > Actinopteri > Cypriniformes > Cyprinidae > Garra > Garra rufa. The sequence goes on from NC_133370.1 coordinate 39,104,984, forward strand.
CATGGGCATCAGTGGCAGTCCTAAACACAAAAATGCTTACATTAATTTAAAACGTAAATGTTAGAGTACTGGCATAAATATATATATACAATACCAGGAAAAAGTTTTTGAATAGTAATATTTAAATGTCTCTTCTGCTCACCAAGCCTGCATTTGATTGAACCAAAATACAGCAAAAACAGTTACATTTTAAAATATTGTTACTATTTAAAATAACAGTTTTCTATTTGAATATATTTTAATATGTAATTTATTCCTGTTAAATTTTCAGAATCATTACTCCAGTGTCACATGATCCTTCAGAAATTATTCTAATATGCTGATTTGCTGTTCAAGAAACATTTGTTATATTATTATTAATATTTAAAACAGTTGAGTACATTTTTCAGAATTCTTTGATGAATAGAAAGTTTCAAAGATCAGCATTTATCTGTAATAAAATGCTTCTGTAACATTATGCACTATACCATTCAAAAGCTTGGAGTCAGTATAATTTATTTATTTTTTAATTATAGAAATTAATGCTTTTATTTAACAAGGATGCTTTAAGTTGAACAAAAGTGATGATAGAGACATTTATAATGTTAGGAGATAATTCTGTTTTTTTTTTCTGCACTTTCTGTTCATCAAAGAAACCTGAAAAATTCTACTCAGCTGTTTTCAACATAATAATAATAAATGTTTTTGAGCAGCAAATCAGAATATTAGAATGATGTTTGAAGGATCATGTGACTGGAGTAATGATGCAAAAAAATTCAGCTTTGAAATCACAGGAATAATTACATTTTAAAATATATTCAAATAGAAAACAGCTATTTTAAATAGTAAAAATATTTCAAACTTTTTCTGGTTTTGCTGTACTATGGATCAAATAAACACAGGGTTGGTGAGCAAAAGAGTCTTTTTTGAAAAAACATTATAAATCTTACACATTACTAATACCAGTATTGGTGTCATACGAATCAGCATTTATTTAGACAGAGATGGTTGTAACACTTCCTCATTTACTTAATGTTCCCAAAAACATAGAACAAAATGTGCGTAAGCAATTTGACACAACTGTGAACGTGACTAACATGAACACACATACTATTACTTTTAGCACATTGCAATGGTTAAAAACAAAACAGTTCTTTCTGGAAGCAACACTTATGCATGTAATAGACAGTCACAAGTAAATATCAACAATATACAGACAATAGAATCCAGGTACGCATAGTAAAAAGAGAATGAACAGTTAGGCTGTTAGATGACTAGGTAATTGACAGGTAGGTACACCCTCCAAAAAAAAAAAAAGGGAAAAAAACTGTTACTGGGGCAGTACCAATTCAAAAGTTTGTACCATTTTTACCCCTATAGATATTAAAGCCTTTCTGAAAGAGTACCGCACCAGTGTCAGATTTTTTTCTCTGAATGTAGCATATATATATATCTCCACTTTTTTCTTCTCGTAATAGTGGGCACATCCATATCCAGCTATAGCTGTACAAAACAGCTTGTTTTGCTGCTTGATATTGCAAATTGGTGTGTCTTACCATATTATTTTAATGTATTATCTTAATTATAAACATGCTGGTTTGTAGTGCTAACAGTTTTACCATGTACTGCAAGCTGTTATTCTTCTCATTATTTCCCCACAGCGGATAATAAACTGGATGTCTCACCCATAGCCTTACTTCCGCATTGAGGAAAAAGGTGGATATGTTTGAGTTAGGTAGAATGACATTGCTGTTATGTCTTGTTACGTGATAGCAGGGTGTGCATATAATGACAGAAATTTCAGTTTAAAGGAAATGAGCTACAGAAGGTGTAACTCAGTTGGACCTATCATATGTACACAGATTGCTGCAACAGCATTTTATAGCAGATATTTAGCAGACATTACTAGAGTCGAATTGTGCAACTTTAATTATGAAACATACAAATTAGTAGCATATGCATGACACTTCTGATACTACTCATCCAAAATAGCACATGTGCTTAAATTAAAAACAATCTTCACAAATAGCCATGCAATACGATGACTGCTATGTTACTGCCAATTTCTGGAAATGACTGAACTGTTAGAGATTTTTCGTTTTTGCCTAATAATTAATGCTCAAAAAAGTTAAATATTTATAGTTCTCTGTAATCACGTAATCAGAGGACTGTTTTTATTATAGTGAGAGTCAAACAGATATTGGAAAAGCAAATTTAATCAGAGACATATGTGCATTCTTCTCAAAATGGAACAGATTAAAATAGTAAAAGCTTATTTTAATCCATCATGTACAAAATGATTGACTGCAGAAAAGCCCCTCCCCCATAATTCACCACACAACCCTTGTAAAAGCTAAAAACATTTTAGGCCTAAATTTATGATTTATATATTTGAACACATTTCTATTTAGATAATACAATTTTAAATGGTTAGTTCACCAAAAATTAAATTAAATTAGCCCATGATTTACTCACTCTCAAGGCATCCTAGGTGTATATGACTTCCTTCTTTCAGATGAATACAATCGGAGTTATATCAGTCAAGATTATTATTTATACAGCGCTTTTTACAATACAAGTTGTGTCAAAGCAACCTTCCAGTATTAAAATAATAAAGTAAAATGTCAATAATAATGCAAGAGTTCCATATTGCAACAAAGTCAAATTGGGGAGGACTCATCTGGTTCCCATGGCCTTGTGCCGGTGGCCGTTTAGGTTAGGAGTTCTTTCTTGGTGATCTCTCTCTGGGGCTCATCTAGTTGACACGATATCCGCTGACATTCGGCTGTAGGTGTTGATCCACCATCTGCTCTTGGTTTGGACTGGATCCGGGGGACTGCAGTGACCATCTGATCTGGATACGGACTGGATCTGGTCGCTATGGTGACCTGGGAATAAAAAACAAACAGACTAATATTAATGTAGATGCAAGAGTTCCAAGATTCCACAAAATCAGATTGGAGAGGACTCATCTGGTTTTCGCTGTCTTGCGTCGATGGCCGTCTAAGTGATGAGGTCTTCACTGATGATCTGTCTCTGGGGCTCATCTAGTTGATGTGGTCTCTGCTGACATTAAAAAATGTCTTGGCTCTTCCAAGCTTTATAATGGGATTGGGTGGGTGTTTTGTTCAGCAGTTAAAAGATGTTCAATAAAGTGCGTCCATCCATAATAAAAAGTGCCTCACGTGGCTCCGGAGGGTGAATAAAGGCCTCCGTAGTGAATTGTTGTGTTTTTGTAAGAAAAATATCCATATTTAAAACATTCTAATCAGTTTTCTCTAGCTTGCACTATACATTGTATCCTTACAAGAGCAAAGAAAGCAAAATTTCCTTATGTTAGCAAAGGCTTCTATCGAAATCTTCTGCCACTTGAAAAATGAAAATTTTGTCAATCACTTACCCTAAGTTCTTCTTCGAAACACAATTTAAGATATTTTGGATGAAAACTGGGAGCTTTGTGGCTGTCCAATTGAAAGTCCCAGAAAAGTATGAAAGACGTCGTCAAACTAGTACATCTGTCATCAGTGGTTCAACCATAATTCTACGAAGCTACAAGAATACTTTTTGTATGCAAAGAAAACAAAAATAATGACTATATTCCACAATTTGTTTCCTCCGCATCACCGTAGCGCTCTTTTGGAGAGTATCCCCTGGATGCAAACAACTGTTCTCTGTCAGCTGCATCCAAGTGTGCCGCACGAGTACCGAAAAGTGAAGCCAAAACGTTTCTATCGCCCCCTGGTGGCCGGCTATCCGTGGCCCTATCCATGTAATCTAATGGTAGGTGAGCCAAACTAAATAATCAAATTACACTTCAAATAACTTTTTTTCCAAAGATGGTTTCCATCGTGTGAGGCAGTTCTTGTCATGCTGATTCATGTTCAAGTGTTCGCTTTTAGGTAGTTCTTTGATGCTTTAAAAACTGTGTCATGTGTCATGATTGTGATCTTGTGTCATAATTGTGATCTTGCGATTGGGTCTGCAGGAGTTTAGGCAGGACTTGGTTACCGTGGCTCCACCACACGACACTACTGCGCAGACTCTCGCTCCAAACGAATCTCTACTGCGCAGTCTCTGGCTCCAAATGGCATCATTACCCCAAGATGGCAGTGGCCATATTGAGATGCTTTGGCTTCACTTTTCTACAGTGGAATGAAGCAGAGACGCGTCATCCATCTTTTTTTACAGTATGACTGCGTCACACAGATACACTGTTTTCGTTCGAATCAAAATGTAAATAAATGTAGAAAATGTATCTCTGTGTTGCAGCTGACACAGAACAGTGTACACTGTTTGAGTATCCAGTGGATACTCTCCAAAATTGCACTATGATGACGCGGAGGAGATGAATTGTTAAATAAAGTAGTTATTTGTGTTTTCTTTGCATACAAAAAGTATTCTCGTTGCTTTGTAAAAAAAAAAAAATGGTTGAACCTCTAATGACAGATTTCATACTTCTCTGTGCCTTGACAGTGTTATTTACTTGGCAGCCAATGGGACAGCCACAAAGCTCCTGGTTTTCATCCAAAATATCTTAAATTGATTTTAATTTTGGGGTGGAGTAACCCTTTAAAGGGTTAGTTCACCCAAAAATGAAAATTAGCCCATTATTTACTCACCCTCCGGCATCCTTAATATATCAGTTATATTAAAAATTATCCTAGCTTTTCCAAGCTTTAGAATTGCATGGGTGTAACTTCTGGAAATTGATTTTTGAGGCATTTTCAAAAATAATAGATTTGCCAATCGACCCATCTCCTTTTATTGCCATTTTTGGTGTTACAGCACAAAACATGCACCTAAGTAGCTATGATTGTAAAATGTTGGCCTTTTGCACATTACTTGCCAGAAGATTAATACTGCTCAAATGGAAAGACCCCTTCCCCCCTACTTTTTTTCATTGGATTAAAGAGATCATGCAATATCTTAAACTGGAAAAAAATAGGTACTCTCTTCAAGGGTCTATCCAGAAATTATGTGCAATCTGGCAACCTTTCTTGTCATTTGTTAGAAAATTCAAGTAAGGAATGCAATCCCAAAAAGATGTGTGTGGTTTTTTTTATTGTGTTTTTATGTATCCAAAGTCATTTATATTTTGTGTCTGATGGGTTGAGGGCTGGGTTGGGGTATGTTTTTTTTTTTCTTCTATTGTTCTGCATATTGTAAATCTTAAATAAACAGACCTTGTTCAAAAAAAAAAAAAAAAAAAAAAGAATTGCAAGGGTGGGTGTTTCTCTTCATCGGTCCAAAACAAGTCCAGTTAAAGTGCATCCATCTATAATAAAAAGTGCCTCACACGGCAAAGGCCTCCTGTAGCGAATCGATGCATTTTTGTAAGAAAAATATCCATATTTAAAAGTAATAATCACTTTAATCTAGCTTGCACCAACTGGTTGTACATGGAAGCCCTTCTGGGCGGATGACGTGGGATGTCAGCATAACGCATGTGCCGGTTAGTCTCGCACAAACCAATTAGTGCTCCTCTTGGCTTATATCGAAACCATCTGACATTTTTCTTTACAAATCCTTGTTTTGTACATCTAATTCATGACTGTCGTTTTGTTTTGATCTCCTCGTTTTGCGTTTGTCACGTCTGAGCGGCCCTTGCGAACCGCCGACATAATCCGCCATCCGCCTGGAGCTGTTTCCGTGTACGACCAGTTGGCGCAAGCTAGATTAAAATGGTTATTACGTTTTAAATATGGATATTTTTCTTACAAAAATGCATCATCTACAGCAGCGGTTCTCAATTCCAGTCCTCGCGCCCCCCCGCTCTGCACATTTTGCGTGTTTCATGTATCGCTTCCGACGTTTGTTCTATTCCAACGTTACTGCCCTTCGAAGTGGACATCACGGGATATTCCGCCATTATTCATTAGTTCGAAGCGAGCGTATGTGTTCCATTTGAAGGTCATTAAAGCATGCGAGACGTAAATTTAAAATTTATTTATTTACAGATGCATTTATGTCACACTTCTCTAGTAAGTTTCATCTGTGTGTGAAGACGCTACATGCGGTGGCGTAGCGTAAATATGTGAATGAATGTTTCGAAGTATAGTAAACAGATTTCCCCCGCTTAGGGAGCAGGGAGCAATGAACACTGTGCAGGCAATGTCAATCGGAACACATCCTGCACGGACCTCACTTCTAATGAGCTCGTTATCTGAATCAGGTGTGTTAACTAAGCGAGACATGCAAAATATGCAGAGCGGGGGGGCGCGAGGACTGGAATTGAGAACCGCTGATCTACAGCAGTGGTTCTCAATCCTGGTCCTGGGGGACCCCTGCTCTGCACATTTCACATGTCTCCCTTATTTAACACACCTGAATGAGATCAGCTCATTAGTTCAGTTCATGGATCTCTCTCCTAATGAGCTGATGATCTCATTCAGGTGTGTTAAATAAGGGAGACATGCAAAATGTGCAGAGCAGGGGTCCCCCAGGACCAGGATTGAGAACCACTGATCTACAGGATGTGTGACTCACACCCTGGAACTGTCACATTTCACGTCTGTTTTTGTCTCCCCCTGTCATTTTGTGATCGTTTGGTTTAGTCCTCGTTAGTGTAATCTGTATCACCTGTGTCTCATTATCAGTTCCCTTTATAAGTCTGTCTTTGAGTTCAGTGTATTGTCGGTCCTTAACGTTACGTGTTGTGTGAGAAAGCCTTCTGTGTTCCTGCCTGTTCCTGCCCTGTTCCATTTGGAGTATTATATTAAAGAAACTGTCTACTTTGACTTTCGTCTCGTCTCGTCTTGCACGCGCCCCTAACAGAAGGACCGACCGAAACAGTCGCAGCGTGTTTCCCCTGCTTTATTTTTCCGTTTTTACCATTGTTTATTTTTCCGTTTTTCATCATGGACCCTGCTGTCAGCATCATTCTCCTGGAGCAGGGGGATCGCTCTCTCGAGGACCACACCAGAGACTTTGTGTTCCTCACTCCATTAACACATTACCCGGACAGCTGCTTGTGCACGTTCTTCCGCAACGGACTCAATAACACCATCAAGAGGCAGCTGTCCGGGGAAGGTCCTCGAGAGAGCATCGCTGATTACATCGTGTGGGTGCAGATCTTCGTCGAACGCGGAGGATGACACCAGCCCCACACCTGACCCAGAACCCAGCCCAACATCACCCCGACAAGCGGAGTTGCAGCCCGAGCCCACCGACGATGGAGAGCCAGAGCCGAGAGCGACAGAGCCAGAGCCGGACCCATCGGACCAGGTGCGAGAGCCGACTTCAACATCAGCGACGGTGGAGTGTGACGTGGAGCAAGAGAGGGCGATAGAGGGCCCTGCCCACTGCACCACCACTGGGGGTGAGCTTGAGTATGATTTTGGGGATCTCGTTGATTTTATTTCTGAAGTATCCGTCTGTCCTGATTTTCCTGTCTGCCTGGAATTCCCACCCACCCACCCTCTGTCATCCACTGCCGTGTCTGCCTGGCCACCGCTGTCTCCTGACAGCCCCTCAGCTCACCCTCAGCCCAACACCTGTGCAGTGGGCTCGCCGCGGGGCTGCCAGTTTCCAACGGCGTCTCAGCTGGAGGATCCCTCAGCTCCGCCTCCAGCCTCCGAGTCCAGGACTCCGCCTCGGCCCTCCGACCCTGCGGTTCCACCACGGCTCTCGACGCCCTCCTCTCCACCGTCGCCCGTCGTTCCACCAGCTTCACCGGGCTCCATCGTCTTTTCGGCTCCGCCCTGGTCTGTCGTCACCCCATCGTCTCCTCCGGACTCTGTTCCTCCGGCTGTGCCTCGTCGCGCCGTCCCTCCGGCTCCTAGGGACTCCTCCTTCCTGCGGGCACAGTCTCCATCCTCTGTCGCTGCGGCTCCGCCGCGGAACTCCTCCTCCGCCTCAGGCGCCAGAGCTGGTTTCACCTTGGCCCTCCGGATCCTCGGCGTCACCCCGGATCTACGGCTCTCCATCTCCACCTCTGGCTCCTCCTCCATCTGCTCCGCCTCTGTCGGTCGGCCCCATGGAGTCGGCGGTACTTTCTCCACCATGGCTCCTCCCTCCGTCGGCTCCACCGTGGGCCGTCATCATGGCTGTGGTCTGGGTCCTGCTAACTTCCTCCTGCTTCAGGTCCCTCTTCTTCCCTGGCTCCTCCCACCATCGTCGCCCTCTTGGACTGTCTTTTTTGCCCTCTGGACTTAGGTTTCGGTCCTCCTCCTTCGGTTGCGTCCTCCGCCGAAGCCCCCTCCCTCATGGACTCAAGGTTTCTGGTTTTCCGCCCCTCTCTTCTTTTTTGTTTTTCTACGGCGCGAGGACGCGCCTATTCGGAGGGGGGCGTAATGTCACATTTCACGTCTGTTTTTGTCTCCCCCTGTCATTTTGTGATCGTTTGGTTTAGTCCTCGTTAGTGTAATCTGTATCACCTGTGTCTCATTATCAGTTCCCTTTATAAGTCTGTCTTTGAGTTCAGTGTATTGTCGGTCCTTAACGTTACGTGTTGTGTAAGAAAGCCTTCTGTGTTCCTGCCTGTTCCTGCCCTGTTCCATTTGGAGTATTATATTAAAGAAACTGTCTACTTTGACTTTCGTCTCGTCTCGTCTTGCACGCGCCCCTGACAGGAGCTGTGTGAGTCACTTTTTTATTATGAATGGATGCACTTTATTGAACTTGTTTTGGACTGATGAAGAGAAACACCCGCCCATGCAATTCTAAACCTTGGAAATGCCAGGATAATTTTTAATATAACTCTGATTGGATTCGTCTGAAATAAGGAAGTCATATACACCTAGGATAGAATGAGTAAATAATGGGCTCATTTTTATTTTGGGGTGAACTAACCCTTTAATAAATACATTTGAATGTATGTTTATTTAAATAAAACCAAATAGATACAAATAGTTAATTAAAAAAAAATATGCCATGATTTTCTAAATACATAAATCTGACCTGTTTGAGCTACGTATGAAAAATTAGTAACAAATCAGTTTATTTATGTTAAAACTGTATAATCCAAATTTATGAAATTTTAATACTTTCATATTAATTTAATATTTAAATAACATATTATGACCCCTATTAACAGCATAAGACTACTGAACGGATGGGTAGATGGGCTGGCGCATACACAAAGTTGTGGACATAAGGTGATTTACATACATTTGCACAGCACAATGCACTTATTTACACCCATACACACACACACACACACACACACACACACACACACAGAGAAACACACTCAAACACAGTCAGCAGGGGTCAAGACTGAGTTCAAGGATGCCATCTGGGTGCACACAAATTATTAACAGCCTCATTCTGTTGATGTTATTTTATTCTTTAATCATTTTCAAAAAGGCAAAGCAAGACTCAACAATGCATCTTAAGGTATAAAGTGTTTTTGAGCTGCTTTTCTTTAAAATCCTGCTTGCCGAGTCTCTCATCAGACAAGGAAGCAATTAAGTTGTTTATTGATGCAGAAGAGCAAATGTGTGATTCCACCGTGCAGGAGGGTCTCGAAAGCGTTTTTTGTCCGCTTTGATCTTGCATGAGGACGTCCAGCTGGACAGGGAAGGAGCCGTCCAAATCACAAAGGAAAATGCCTTGGACAGACAAATGAACAACAGACATCACTGTAATGAGGTCAATTAGAAGGTTATTTAAGGATATGGCTCTTTTCTTTTCTATTTTCTTTTCTTTTAAGAATCTAAGAATTTTGCTCATCTAAGCAATTATTTTAGGAGACAAATAGGCGACTACAAAAACCTTAAAGTGAAATTGAAGTTTTTACTTAAAGGGACAGTTCACCCAAAAATGGTAATTTATTGATCATTTACTCACCCTGAAGTTGTTCCAAACCTGTAAAAATGTCTTTCTTCTGCTAAACCAACTGTGTATCAACATTCTTTAAAATATCTCTAATTAAAAGGTATTTTATTTCGCGTAAACATAGAAATGAATACAGGTTTAGAACAATTGGGTGAGTAAATGATGACAGAATTTTCATTTTTGGGCCAACCATCTCTTCAACTTAAGGTTTTATCTACACAATGAATATGAGTTTATAGTTATTTAAGGAAATGTAGTTTACTATTAGGGTATACAGTTTCATTTTTCTTTCACAAACCCAGATGAAAAGTTCACAGTACATAAATGTGACCCTGGACCACAAAACCAGTCATAAGTAGCATGGGTATATTTGTAGAAATAGCCAACAATACATTGTATGGGTCATAATTATTGATTTTTCGTTTATGCCAAAAATCAGGATATTAAGTAAAGCTCATGTTCCATGAAGATATTTTGTAAATTTCCTACCGTAAATATATAACTTAATTCTTGATTTAATTAATTAAATATTTTTTTGTATCTCGACCAAATATTGTCCTATCCTAACAAACCATACATCAAGGGTAAGCTTATTTATTCAGCTTTTAGAATAACTGACCATTATGACTGTTTTTGTGATCCAGGGTCACAAATATTGTTTTTAAACTTTTTTTAAGACTATCAGTTTTCTCAAATGAAATGAGTCACTTAAATTGTTGGGTTTTACAGTAAGCTACAGTAAATTATGTTTTTTAGCAACTAGTTGATTGTTTGTTTGTTTGTTTGTATTTTCCAACAGTGGTTTGAGTTATGTTGATTTCAAACACAACTCTCTTAAATGTATTTATTATTATATATTATTTTGTATAAATTCTAGCTAAAATCACACTTTTGGTACAATTTTTGCTGACTAAAATACAGTATTGCTTTGATTTTTGTTTGTGACTATAAACATTTTTGTGAATTAATGTTTTTTATTTATTTATTTTTTTAGTTGTCCAAGAATAAAAAATCCTGATAATTTACTTTGTTTTATCGTTTCACTAGATAAAACTCTTATTCATTGGCTGGGATTGTGTAGAGCCCCTTGAAGCTGCACTTTCAACCTTCAATTCATTGAGCACCATTGAAGTCCACTATATGGAAAAAAAAATCCTGGAATGTTTTCCTCAAAAAAAAAAACAAAAAAAAAAAATCATTTCTTTGCGACTGAAGAATGAAAGACATGAACATCTTGGATGACATGGGGGTGAGTAAATTATCAGGAAATGTTTATTTTGGAAGTGGAGTAATCCTTTAAATAGTCTAGAATATGATATTTATTACTAGCTATGTAATTCATATTTAATAAATGAAATGCAATTTAATTACAGGCACAAACTTATGCTACATGATATAACGTGAGGACATTCCCCAGGTTTGTGTTATATAAACTGTAGCTTTTTTTGTCTTGAGCAAAAACAAATTTGCAGTAGCTTTTTCATATGCTGTTCATCTAAAGTTTGTGCACTTTGTTTGACTGATTTTTGCCCTATAAAGGTTTGAAAATGACTCACTCCAGCACCTGCCATGACAAATGTTTAACACATTAATCACAACCACAATAACTAAACCACAGTACATTCAACCGTTCTCTTTGCAGTCGCAGTCCTCTAACAAATCAAACGCTGTTTAGCGGTTCTGCTCTAATTATTAAGTAGCCATTGTAATTTGAAGAGCTGCGCCCACAATGCTATGTTGAGAAGGCTGGAATCTTAAGCTAAAACTGCTGCAGGCAGTACAAACAGAGAAGAGAAATAATTAGACTTAATTAAGGAGGGGAGTATGTCTATAACATTCCATAGCAGCTGTTCTCCTTAAGGCTGCCTGCACCCCACCTGCCAATCATACAGATGAGGATATGTCACATTATTACAATTAAAGTCAACATTAAAGCAAAACTGACCCAATTTAATGCGCGTTCCAGTTCTCACTGTGAATAAATAATCAGCTCATGTTATTCCAAAGAAAGAAACTGTGTGTCATCATGATCTTTAATTAAAATGTAATTACTGACATTTCTACTGAAACATCCAGTGTGAAAAAGAAGTACATTGTAGCACTTTTTTGTAAGTACTTATTATAGAAATAATAAAAGAACATATAGGCTACTTAAATGTGAACTGAATGTAATATTTATGACAGTTAAACACAGGTTATTTACGGTTAAATAAACATTTAAATTAAATGCAATAAGTTGAATTTAACACTGTTTTTGACTCACTTAATAGGACTAATATATTTTTATATGTAATTTCACAATTACCTCTATTGTCTTTGAGATGTGGTTAAAGTGTACTGTCAAATGTACTGTCAAGCAAACATTATACTTAAATGTAGTTCTACTGGAACATGTACAGTTGAAACCAGAAGTTTACATACACCTTGCTGAATCTGCAAAATGTTAATTATTTTACCAAAATAATAGGGATTAACAAAATGCATGTTGTTTTTTATTTAGTACTGACCTGAATAAGATATTTCACATAAAAGATGTTTACATATAGTCCACAAGAGAAAATAATACTAGAATTTATAAAAATGACCCCGTTCAAAAGTTTACATACACTTGTAATACACTCTTAATACTGTGTTGTTACCTGAATTATCCACAGCTGTGTGTGTGTGTGTGTGTGTGTGTAGTGTGTGTGTGTGTGTGTGTGTGTGTGTGTGTGTGTGTGTGTGTGTGTGTGTGTGTGTGTGTGTGTGTGTGTGTGTGTGTGTTTTTTTTCATGAAAGTGAGTCCATTGTTTGTTCTCAACAGTCAAACTGCCCACTGTTCTTCAGAAAAATCCTTTAGGTCCCACAAATTCTTTGGTTTTCAGCTCTTTTGTGTACTTGAACAACAATGACTGTATGATTTTGAGATCCATCTTTTTCTACACTGAGGACAACTGAGGAACTCATACGCAACTATTACAGAAGGTTCAAATGCTCACTGATGCTCCAGAAAGAAAAATGATGCATTCAGAACCGGGGGTGAAAACTTTTGAACAATAAATATGTGTACATTTTTCTTATTTTGCATAAACATAATTTTGGTTTTCTAATTGCCCATCAGAAGCTACAGAAGATACTTACATGTTCTCCAGAAGACAAAATAAGTTAAACTGACCCTGATCTTTAAATTCAGTTACACAAAAATGCTGAAAGACCAACAAATTCGTGGGACCTGAAGGATTTTTCTGAAGAACAGCAGGCAGTTTAACTGTTCAGGGACTCATGACCAACTATCACTAAACAATAAAATAAAAACAGCTGTGGATCATTCAGGTAACAAGAGTATTAAGAATCATGCAAACTTTTGAACAGGGTAATTTTTTTCTCTTTTTTAAATATCTTAGGTCAGTATTAAATAAAAAAAATAACATGCAATTTGTATGATCCCTCTTATTTTGATACAAATAAATAGCTATTTTGTATGTAAACTTTTGATTCCAACTGTGTATTTGTACATTTATACATAATATATTTAGAATATAGTAACCTCAAATATACAATCAAGTACTTGTGCTTTAGTATGTTAGTCAAATAAGTGTATGGCAAAGCATGACGATTGAATGAAGATTATTAAAACTTGCTTTAAAATGTACTTTAAAGTAAAACTTTTAATTTTGCACTTATCAAAAGTGTACTTAAGTGTACTAAGAAACATATAATCATGAACATGTTGTGTGCAGTATCTTTTAAGTGGGCCTGGAGTAAACTACAAGTGCACATTTAATACAATTAAGCAAACTTCTTTTTCACAAGGGATGCCTTTTCTGCTGATAATGTCAAAATATCAGACCAGCTGTTCTAGCAAACTTGCATTTGACACACTTTCAGCATCTAACCTAATCCAGATAGATCAAACCTTTCACCTACATTAATTTTTCATTTTGAATATCCTTTTTTACTCTGTCTCATTACAGTATATTATAAACATTATAAGCACATTATGAGCAAAATGTGTTGTAAACTACCAAAATTTGCTGGAGGAAATAATGGTAGAAAGGTCAGATACATTTTCTCATGTCTCCACAAGACTGTCAGTGGATAATTTAAAATGAAGGCAGATTTACATAGAACTACATATATCATGTTAACCACAAAATGGCAAATTAATTTAACGCTTATTTTCTTACTCAACACAGGCATTCTTTCCTCAGTTTGCTCTCTGTTGCGAATGGTGTGTTGTGCAAGGCCACATCAGACCGTTGCCAAGCACACTTGTCATAGCATGCATGTCACCATGGCTCCTCTCCTGGTTAAACAATAAATACCTGCAACTCATGTAATTGAGTAAAGCTTTGAAAATACTAGGTGGATCAGCTTCACAAGTTCACTTTATGCACTTTAAAGCAATATTGTGTTTAAAGCAATATTCAGTTTAAAGTAATATTGTGGGTTCAAAGCAAGTTAAGCTCAGTTGTCAGCATCTGCGGCATAATGTTACATACCACCAAGCTTCATTTCCGACTTGTCACTCTTTTTCATGAAATAAATAAATAAATCTGGGTTAGGCAATTTACAATGGAAATAAAACTTAAAATACTTACAATGTAAATAGTATAGCCCTAAGATGTAAACAATATGTTAACATGATTTCAGTGTGATAAAATTGATTATACTACAGGGCCGTTGAATGCTTGAATCTGATTGGCTGACGAACGTTCTAGAGGTGTGCATTATATTCAGGGAAACGCACAGCGAACGTAGTTCCAGGCAGCTTTAGACCGCAGTGCATGTCTATATCACTTCGCCAAACGATTTCAGTTATTTCAAAGGTCCTTACAGCCCAAAACAGCAAAATAACTAAAACCCACAATGACACTGGCCAAACTAATAAATACAGTAAACATCAGGATAAAAATGACTAGATTATTTCCATGTTTTTTTCCACAATATATTACGTTTTATTATGTACGGAAAGCACAAACTCTATTTCTCTCGCCCTCTCTCACTCACCTCACAGACACACACACATAACATTACAGTTTGCACTCGAGTTAGCATTCGCGCTAATGTTGTTAGCGCTGCTCTGACGACTAACAGCGTAAAAACAACATGACAGCTCTCACACGCGAGGTAACAACGGCGTGGTCTTGAAGAAAATGAACTTAAAAGTTTAACTGTTAGTAGAGACGATGCTGCCAGTCCCCCTTGAGAGACACAGACGTGAGAGAGGTAACGTAAAGTCATACACTTAGTTTCTCTCTGTCTGTCTGCTTGTCTGTCGGTCTGTCTAAACTTAATTATTAACGGCATTATTTTGCTATTAACAGCCCAAGCGTCGTTACTAGTTCTAAAATGACGTTTTGGAACTAGCAACGAAGCTGTTGAATGAGCTGCGTAAGAAATTAATCCTACTCACAATAGCGTTTTAAGGATAAAAACCGGACGAATGTCTTGAAATATATCATTTGATCGATGTTTAGAGGTGTGGTAACTGTAGTATAAGCGGAATAATTGACTTCGCGTCGTGACCGCCACCTCGGGTGTGCATTATTTTCTAAGAATTCTACGGCCCGCCGTCAATTATTCCTTACTTATCCTTTTCTGTGTAAAGCTGCTGTATATACAACTGTTAATCTTTTTAGCCTTTATATTAATGTAATGATGTAGACCTTTAACGACCAAAAAATTTAAGGAACAATGTTATAGGTAAAACAATAAGTTTTAACAGAAATATTGTAAATACTGTCAAAATAGCTGGCAACAAAAGTGAGTACACCCTAAGTGAACTTGTCCAAAGTGACAACATTTTGTGTTAGCACCATTGTTATCTGGCACTGCCTTAATCATCCTGGGCATGGAATTGACCAGAGCTGCACAGGTTGTTGCTGAGATCCTCATCCACTCTTCTATAATGACATCACAGAGCTGCTTGATGTTGCTTCTCCACCTTACACTTGAGGATGCCCCACAGGTGCTTAATAGGGTTCAGGTCTGGAGACATACTTGGCCACCCCATCACCTTCAGCTTCAGCTTCCTCAGTAAGGCAGTTGTCATCTTGGTGGTGTGTTTGGAGTTGTTATCATGTTGGAAAATTACCATTCGGCATAGTTTCTGGAGGGAAGGCATCATGTTCTTTCATAAGGAAAACCATGTTTCCCTCAGTGAACTACAGCTCCCCAGTACCAGCAGCACTCATGCAGCCCCAGACCATGATGCTACTACTACCATGCTTGACTGTAGGCAAGACACAATTTTCTTTGTACTCCTCACTAGGGCATCGCCACACACGCTGGACACCATCTGAGCCAAACATGTTTATCTTATAGTCTCATCAGACCACAGGACATGGTTCCAGTAATTCATGCTCTTGGACAGGTTGTCTTCAGCAAACTGTTTGCAGGCTTTCTTGTAAGCCAGCTTCAGAAGAGACTGTCTTTTGGGAGGATGCCCATGCAAACCGACTTGTTGCAGTGTGTGGTGTATGGTCGGAGCACTGACAAGCTGACCTTTTTACTTCTGCAACCTTTAAAGCAATGCTGGCAGCACTCATGCATCTGTTTTTTGAAGCCAGGTTCTGCACCTGACCCACAGAACGAGTGCTCAACTTTGTTGATCGACCCTTGCAAGGCCTGTTCAAAATTGAACCCATCTTGGAAAACCTCTGTATGACCCTGACCACTGTAGTGTAGTTCAGTTTCAGGGTGTTACTGAACCTCTAATAGCCTTGGCCATCTTAGTGGAGAGCAACAATTCTAATTCTCAATTCCTCAGAGAGTTCTTTGCTATGAGATGCCATGTTGAACATCCAGTGGTCAGTATGAGAGAATTGTATCTAAAACGCCTAATTTTAACTGCTCTAATACAAGATACACAACTTTGTATGGTCCTGTCAGGCAGACAAAATATGAACATAATGAATCATTGTATGAATCACATGCAATCATTGTTTCGGTAGTGACAAAGTGGAACACATAATCCTTTATTTAGAGGAAATAAACACAATTTTAATACAGTTATGCAATTTTTTGGTATTTTAGTATGTTTTAGTAGTGTTTCAGTATGTTGGTTAAAAGTCTGTAATGTGATGCGGTCAATACTGAAAATATGCTGTCACTGCTGAAACATGGGATGTTTTGTCAAAATTAAAGTATGCTGAATTATCAACTAAGATTTCATGATAGTGTTTTATTCAGTGTATGTTCAAACTAATGAATCCTTAAGTTTGAAATCAGTATGATCAACTTTTTGCCATTTTCAAAGAAAAATAGGATTCAAAATTCAACAAATCTTATAGATTCCACAAAAGGTCAATATAACCCTTCTTATTAAATTATGTATTACTGTTTCGGTAGTGACAAATTTGCGAAGAGGACAAATATTTAAAAACTTTTTGGTAAATACAACATTAGAATTAACTGCACAGTTACTAGAAATGTGTACCTTGGATATTATACAATTTGCATACATAAAAAATTGTGGAAAAGACCATTTGTTTTTGCCAAACGTTTCCAACTCTAAACCAATTTAATTTAATTTAATTTTTTGCGGTATTCTATACTGAATATGAAATATTTAAGCACTGATTTTTCTTTATTTATTTAATTATTTCCCCTGTTATATTGACTTTAAATAAGTGGGTTAATCAAATTTTGGCACTCCAAGATTGTTTTGCTTTTTTAGTCGAGCTAAAATACTTGAAATTGTGAAATTTCTCAGTTTTGTCTTTACCACTAAATATAATTTATACCTCACTTTAAATCTAAAGTACAGCACTGGGCAAATGATTACATTTGACTTTGTTGTAAATTATCCAGAATACCTTTATATCAGATGGTTTAAACAAGCGGAACATTATACAGCAAAAACTGCATGTTTGAAATAGGTGTTTGCTTATAGACATAATTATTGTATTAATAATTCATAGTTAATAACTGTCATAAACAAAAGCAGTCGAGTTTAGAATACAAGGTCTTGTGCATGTTATTGTGACGTGAAATGAGAGGAGGAAGCAAATGCAGGGTGATGACAGTTTATTAATGAGACAAAAGGTAAACACAGTGACGGTGATGAAGTCTCTCGGCTGGGTGATGCAGGGGCAAGATGGCTGTTGACAGAGTGGAGTGAAGTCCCGTGGTGATGGCGTGAATCCGGTGCAAACACGAAGAAGACACAACGACATCCAACACGAACAATCCACACGAAGACCAGACTAGAGGAACGACAGGAACAGGAACCAGAGATCCGGATTAACTATCGGACGAGGGAGAGGAGAACGAGGTGAGTATTTAAAGCCAGCAGACATCACATGACAAACATACAGATCACGAGACATGAGAACACGGCAGATGTGTGAACCGTGACAGTACCCCCTCTCCTAGAAACGTCCCCTGACGTTCCCAGATCGCAAATTGGGGTCCCCTGTCAGAGACCACGTCCGTCGGGAGGCCATGTAACCGAAAAACGTGGTCCACGACAGTCACCGCTGTCTCCTTGGCTGAGGGTAATTTGGGCAAGGGAATAAAGTGGGCCGCCTTCAAGAACCGGTCCACCACGGTCAAAACTACCGTGTTGCCCTGAGAGGGCGGGAGGGCGGTGACAAAATCTAGTGCGATGTGGGACCAGGGTCTCGAAGGGACTCCAAAGGAGTCCATCTGGAGGCCTGTTAGATGTCTTACCAATGGCACAAACTGAGCAAGCCAAAACAAAACATGTGAGAGTTGAGACGATAAGCGTCTCAGGAAAAATGCTCTCGGGAGTGGACGGGCAATCGGCGTGGTCAAAAATACGCGACAAAGAATCGGGTTTGACATTTTTGGAACCCGGGCGGTACGAAATGGTAAAATCAAAACGTCCGAAAAAAAGTGCCCACCGAGCCTGCCTAGAGTTCATTCTTTTGGCAGTTTTAATATATTTGAGGTTTTGTGATCGGTCCATACAATGAAAGGTACCCCCGACCCCTCTAGCCAATGACGCCATTCCTCTAATGCCAACTTGCCTGCCAACAACTCTCGATTACCAATATCATAATTTGACTCAGCAGGTGACAGACGATGTGAAAAAAACGCGCAGGGATGCATCTTGTCGTCTGTGGCCGAACGCTGTGAAAGAACCGCACCTACCCCATCCTCTGACGCGTCAACCTCCACCACGAACTGACGTGATGGATCAGGGGTCACGAGGATGGGAGCCGAAACGAAGCGGCTCTTCAGTTTGGCGAACGCAGCCTCAGCTGCGTCAGACCACCTGAACGTCATTCTGGGGGAGGTTAAGGCGGTCAGAGGCGCGGCTAGTTGGCTGAAATTGCGGACGAAACGTCGGTAAAAATTGGCGAACCCCAGAAACCTCTGCAGGGTCTTACGGGAATCTGGAGTTGGCCAATCAACCACAGCCTGAACTTTCGCTGGATCCACACGAACTCCCTCAGCCGACAAGATGTACCCTAGAAAAGGAACAGACTGTGCATGAATCAATATGTCGTCCAGGTAGACATAAATGAACTGATCGACCATGTCTCGCAGCACGTCATTGACGAGTGCCTGAAAGACCCCTGGGGAGTTGGACAAACCGAAGGGCATGACCAAGTATTCAAAGTGCCCCCTGGGGGTATTAAAGGCGGTCTTCCATTCATCTCCCCTCCTGATGCGAACCAAATGATATGCATTTCTTAAGTCCAATTTAGTGAAGACTGATGCTCCCTGCAACCTCTCGAAGGCTGAAGATATCAACGGCAAAGGATAGGTATTCTTTACCGTGATATTATTCAACCCCCGGTAATCAATACAAGGTCGCAGAGATCCATCTTTCTTCCCCACAAAAAAGAACCCCGCCCCCGCTGGAGAAGAGGAGGGTCAAATGAACCCGGCTGCTAGAGAATCAGAAATGTATTTCTCCATAGCCTCCCTCTCAGGAACAGAGAGTGAATATAATTTGCCCTTAGGCGGAGACGTACCTGGCAATAACTCTATCGCACAGTCATAGGGACGATGAGGAGGAAGAGAAGCAGCCCGAGACTTACTGAACACTTCCTTCAGGTCGAGGTACTCTACGGGCACGTTACACACATCCACCGCCTTCTCCTGAAACAGAGAAACAGAAACAGACGGGCAAGCAGACACAAGACAAGATTCATAACATTTAGTGCTCCACTCAGACACGGACTGGAGCTGCCAATCAATCCGGGGGTTGTGTTTGATGAGCCAGGGATGTCCAAGAACAACGGGTGCAAGGGGAGAGTCCAGAATGTAAAAGGGAATACTCTCACTGTGGTTGCCAGATACGGGTTCAGTGACGAATGTGATCTTGGGTAGAGTTTGACCATTGAGAGCGTGGACGGCGATGGAGCTGGTGAGGGGACTGAGGGGAACATGATTAGAACGTGCAAAAGAATAGTCCATAAAGTTACCTTCAGCCCCAGAATCCAGAAGTGTGGTGCAGTGATGATCGTGATCCTGCCATCTTAGCCTAACCGGGAGGAGCGTGGAGGTCGCGCTGGATGAGGTCTTCTTAGCGGAGATCCCACCCGACAGTAGCCTCAGATTTACTGCCGGGCTGGCCCTTTTACCAGGCAGTTGAATGCGAAATGTCCAGGAGCTCCACAGTACAAACAAAGGCCCTGGGATCTCCGCCTCTCCTTCTCCTCCCGGGAAAGCCGAGCTCGACCCACCTGCATGGGCTCGTGTTCGTCGTGGGGGCTGATCGCGTCATGGCCGCTGGCTCGTGGTGGAATTCCCTCTCCAGGGGGGAACCGATCGGATAATCCCCGCCGCTCGGCCCGAGAGAGACGAGAGTCTACCCGCAAAGCAAGGTCGATGAGTCCGTTGAGGTTAGCGGGTAGATCCAGGGCGTAGATCTCCTTTTGAACGCGATCAGCCAGCCCATGCAGGAACATATCCCACTGCGCTTCCTCATTCCATCGACACTCTGCCACGAGGGTGCGAAACTTCCCTCCCCGAAGCCACGCGGTCAAACACCCTCTTCATTTCGGCCGAGAGTGTCGAGAATGAGGCACAACAGGGACCTTGATTTTCCCACACCGTCGTGCCCCAAAGTGCCGCCCTCCCCGTCAATAGGGTGAGCATGAACGCCACCTTGCTTTCCTCACTAAGGAATGTGCGTGGTTGTAAAGCAAAATGCATAGAGCATTTAGTGAGGAAAGCTCGGCAGAAATTCGGCTACTATAATTCACCACTATAGACCTCCGGCGGGGGAAGGCGGGGCTCCAGCTGTTGAGCCGCAGCAGATGGTCCGAGTGCTGCGAGAGGAGCGGGCGGCGTGGGCGGCGTGGCTGGCGCAGCGGGAAGTTGTAACTGTTGCATACGCTGGGTCAGCTCGGACACCTGCACCACAAGAGCACGGATAGCCTGACCGGAATCGCTCGTGCTCTTTTCCTGTTTCTCCAGCCGAGAGATACAATCCTGAAGGTAATCTTCCATCGTGGGTTGTGAGGTGCCTGCTGCTTCCATGATGGTCCGATAGTTCTGTGACGTGAAATGAGAGGAGGAAGCAAATGCAGGGTGATGACAGTTTATTAATGAGACAAAAGGTAAACACAGTGACGGTGATGAAGTCTCTCGGCTTTGTGATGCAGGGGCAAGATGGCTGTTGACAGAGTGGAGTGAAGTCCCATGGTGATGACGTGAATCCGGTGCAAACACGAAGAAGACACGACGACATCCAACACGAACAATCCACACGAAGACCAGACTAGAGGAACGACAGGAACAGGAACCAGAGATCCGGATTAACTATCGGACGAGGGAGAGGAGAATGAGGTGAGTATTTAAAGCCAGCGATGATGAGAGACACCTGTGCCGGACTGATTGGCAGCTCAGCTGAGCGAGCAGACATCACATGACAAACATACAGATCACGAGACATGAGAACACGGCAGATGTGTGAACCGTGACAGTTATTTAGATGCCTACAATTCAAATGTCAGTTTGTATCTTTTTTTCTGTTGAAAGGCAGAATAATGACACACAAACACATTATGTCTTTTGAGTCAGGACTTCATCTTGAATTATTGTCATTCAATTCACAGCACATTTGAAGTGGCTGAGTGCAGCTGAGAGCAGTATCATCATAATTGGTTTGTTTTTTCGGATCAGCTGATCAGACTAAATTGCAGTGTTCATCACCGGCTCCTCACCAACGCAACCTCTGTGTGAAAATTAAAACCTTGAGCTGATTTTTAATTGAGCGCTATTAATACCCACAAAACCAGAGGCCACCGCAGATGCCTCTTTATCTTCACTCTTTAATGTGTGAAGCAGATGAATGCATTTTCCCATGACTGAGCTTTCAAAGACCTCTCTGCCATTATTGGTCTCTGCTAATGCTGTAATTTGTCTTACTGTTATACTGTATTAAATACACAACACTTACAAATGTTTTAACACTTTATTTTGCTGAAAGGACTACAAACGTTTTATATCAAATTTATGTAGTAACGTAATAGCCTACTTGTGATAACTTTTTTTTTTTATTCTTATGAAAATAATGATTGACTACATAATGTGATTTGTTTCTATTTTGTCCCCCCCCGTCCCCCCCCCCCCCACACACACACACACAGCTTTTCCTTTTGATGTATTTTTAACACACTAAAAATAAATCTGTAAATTTCTTAAAATAGTGAACCACCCCCATCTTGTGGTGGCCATGAAATGTCCACTGTTCAATCCCAGGTGTACCTTTCAAATTTCAAATGTTCTCATTCTCCCCCAATTCAGTGTTACACAAATAAAACAATTAATTATTGAATGCCTCAAAGCACAGAACATTACTGTTTAGTTACCTTTATTTTATGTATTTTTATTTTATGTTATTTTATTTTAAAAATACCATAAATGTTCTTTTGAGGATTTTGCAACCAGAACGTTTTTTTTTTTTCGTGTGTGTGTGTGTGTGTGTGTGTGTGTGTGTGTGTGAGAGAGAGAGAGAGAGAGAGAGAGAGAGAGAGAGACTAAAGACAGCATACACAGAATATTCTCTAATGTTTATTTTTAAATTTTAAAACCTTTCCCAGTATGTTCTGGGAACTAAAAGTTGATAGCTGGTAGAAACATTTCCATATTTATGAATATTTATAAACATCTGATTAATTATTTTGTATTTTAGGGCTTCAAACCTTACTGGAAGTAATTAAATAAATAAATTGTGATAAAATGAAAGCAGAAGATTGCACCCAAACAGAAACTAAATATAAAACAGATTGATCAATAATTCCTTTGACCCTGGACCACAAAAAAAAAAAAAAAAAAAAAAAAAAAAAATCATTTTTTGAGATTTTTAATACTGTACATCTGAATAAATAAGCTTTCCTTTGATGTATGGTTTGTTAGGATAGGATAATATTTGGCTGAGATACAACTATTTGAAAATCTGAATTTGAGGGTGCAAAAAAATCAAAATACTGAGAAAATCGCCTTTAAAGTTGTCTAAATTAAGTTCTTAGCAATGCATATTACTAATAAGAAATAGGTTTTCATATATTTACATGAAACATGACCTTTACTTAAAATCCTAATAAAAAAAAAAAAATCGATAATTTTGACCCATACAATGTATTTTGGGCTATTAATACCGGTGCTACTTAAGACTGGTTTTGTGGTCCAGAGTCACGTATTTGTTTCTTGTTTCCCCAATATTCTGCAATCAGTGGTCTAATGATTTTATTATGATCTTATTAAACGGAAGGATGCTTGACCGCTGGAAAAACTGACGCTGACCCAGTTCAACGTCCGTTTGCCAGAGGTTACCGTCAGTGTCAGCCGTTTCGGCGTCCCGCCTACCTAAGACCCATTTTTACACCTTCACTGATCTATGATTGACAGGAGAGAAAGAGGAATGAAGACGGAATGAATAGTGCCTACTAGTCAACAAGCATCACAGCCCAGTGAGTCAGAGCGCATGCGCAGTGCTTACGCTCTGGATGCTGCTCAATATAGAAAAGCAACCTGCCTGTTCGCCAAGGTAACGCTTTAAAGCATTAATGCCTCGAAATAGTGCATCGGATAGGCAAGATGGAATGTGTATTGCCAGGGCAAATGACAAAATGCGGACGCCGATGCTTCTCCGCGCTCCGATGGTTTCATCTTCGGTCCAAAATGCCAAAAATCAAGCGAATCTACAAATATGAACAGTACGTTGCTTAAAAAGCGAAGGCTGGACTGTGTGTATGCAGTGCTGTTGTGGCTCCATCACGCTGTGTGGATGTGCTGTTCAGCGGCCGAAGAGCATCATTTCAGCGTTGAGGTAAGACTGGCCCAACATCAGCATCAGTATCTTCAGCTTGAGTCATAAACACAAAAACGTGAGAATTCGCGTCTTGCTTTTAGTAAGACCTACAGGAACGAGATATATTGCAGGTCACAAATAAATCAGGGCAGCACTTGCACAAAATCACATTGAATCACCTGGTGGATCTTTGTTGTTTGGTACACCTAGTAAACAGAAATGCTATAGTCTAGCCTGGTGTACAGTAGTAGTGAAGAATGCAATTCTATACTGTTCTATTCTGTAATTCTGTACACAGAGTAAAATGAATAGAAGAACATAAAATTGGACTAGACTGGAATGGAAAAGAATATAATTTCCGTTTACTTTGTGTTACAGAGTAAAACATAATAATATGTAATTCCTGTTTACCTTCTATTACAAAAAATAACAGAGTAGAATATTATTCCTGTCTACCTTGTTTTCTGAATTACAGAATAGAAAAGTATAGACTTTCATTCTTGTCTACTTATTACACCAAATTACAAAACAGAATAAAGTATACTAGCTACTTGTAAACAGGAAGTATTCTATTCTATTCTATTCTATTCTATGATTTTGTATACTTATCAGAATTCTATTCATTTTTGTAGTACAAAGTAAACTGAAATGCTATTCTATTCTGTTCTATTCTATTTTGTGTTTGGTGCACTGAACAAAGTTATTTCTATTTTGAAATGCAAAGCAAATTTGAATGTTATTCTATATAGTCAAGTCTATTCTGTTATTCTGTGTACTGAACAAAATAGAATAACATTTCTGTTATTGTTAGATTAGACATAACCAGAATAGAATAGAATGCTGCTATTCTATTCTTACTAGAAAGTGGAGATAAATTCCATTTAATTCTATTTCAGTCTATTGTGTAATTGTTTACTGAATGCTGCTATTCTATTCTAATCTATTCTTAATAGAAAGTGGACAAGAATTCCATTCAATTCTATTTCAGCCTATTGTGTAATTGTTTACTGAGTAAACATGAATTCTATTCGATTCTATGATTTTGTGTACTTATCAGAATTCTATTCAGTTTTGTAATACAAAAATAATGCTCTTCTCTTCTGTTTTATTCTATTCTGTTCTATTCTGTGACTGAACAAAATTAATTTTATTTTGAAATGCAAAGCAAATTTGAATGTTATTCTTAGTATGTAGAATATATTCTTAGCAGAAAGTGGACAGGAATTCCATTCAATTCCTAGCCTATTGTGTAATTGTGTACTGGGTAAACATGCGTTCTATTCTATTCTGTTCCATATAGCCATTTGATATACTGAACAAAATAGAATAGCATGCCTATTATTATTAGATTAGACTTAACCAGAATAGACAAGAATGCTATTCTATAAAAAGTAAACAGAAATACCATTCTATTTTGCAATTTTTAGTAGTAAGCAAAATTCTATTCTATTCTATTCTATTCTATTCTATTCCAATTTCTTCCTGTGTACTGCTGGACAGAAATGCTATCTGAAGTATACCTTTAAACATGCTTCATACTTAATCATACACTGTTATGCAATTTAATTCACAAGCTCTTAACAGTGCAGACCACTCAGCATGAGTGAGAGAGAGAGAGATCAGCAACAATCAGAGATATTGCTCCTTCCTCCGGTCCAAATCCATTCACTCAGGGATGACAATCGTACGCCTCCGACTGGCCATGCGACGATCAATAGGGGTGATAGGGAAAGTAAGACCTCGATTCACTCAGTGCTACTCAAACGCAGACTCTTGCGATAATGTGAAGCACATAAAGATTATGTAAGTTGCTTAACAACTCTCCCCCAAACTCCTTTGGGCTGGAATGGGCGCAAATGTGATGTTTAGTGCTGCTGGCAGAGCTGGTTGACATTGAGGGAATTTGTCACCCGCCCGGTCTTGTATGGCTGGGAGGCGAGAGTTGTAGAGGGCGTTGTGCCAATGGATCAGCTCACGGTGGACATGGTACTGTCATGATAATATTGATGCTCTTTTGGAGCCGACCATATTGATGAAACTATCTTTTACAAAATGACAATAGCGCCAGTGGGACAGAACCATCTGAATGCTAAATAAGTGGTCTTCGAAAGAGAGAGATTGTGTGTGTGTGTGTGTGTGTGTGTGTGTGTGTGTGTGTGTGTGTGCGTGAGATGAGTAATGACTGCTCGGAGGGGGGAACATCTGATCCTGAACTAGGAATAGACTAGAGAGCGCAAGGTTCAAGGATTCAGCGTTGAAATCAAGATTGGGCTCCCAGGGCTTTAATTACGCACGTCTTTCGCATACAGGTGCAAATGTGCTTAGCTTAATGCTAAGTCGGAAATGACACCTCATGGCTCTGGCTCTATATGTGATTAATAGGGAGTAAGGGGTTGTTGCTATGTGCTATTGACCACTGAGCTAGTGTAAACCGTCATATGTCTTAATAATGGCTTGGATAAGAGGGTGTGGGTTTTGTGGATGATAGAAGTAGACATATAAGTACATAACCTTAATCAATTTAAACAAAGATTTAAATGCATTTGAGTCTGTCATGATGTCATGAAGGGAGTAAAGCAGGCGGTGATCATTAGTACTGCAGCTGGCTAATCATTTGTGCTATGGATATGATTAACTTGACACACACTTATTGCAGTTCTAGACTTTTTTTTCTGGCAGAAGTTTTTTTTAAGAGCCGCAGAAGTAAAATGAACAGCATGAGTAGGATTTGACAATGTACGGTAGAATATTAAGGCATAAAATGGCATGATTTATAATTCAGATACAGCTTCACACAAAACAAAACAAAATATCTTATATAATGGAATTTCAGCCTTTATACCATTAAAAGGGATAAATCGAGTTTATCATTTATTATATTTATTTAAAACCTAAATATTACTGTCTTATTTGTTTTGATTTTTAGAAGGCACATTAACTTCTTTCACATTTACAACTTTGTGTTTGCTGCATAACAACGTAGGTCGATAATTGCAATAATTTGACAATAAAGAGCTGAAAAAATGTGGAAAAGTCATTCTCTGTCACAAGGGGGCGCTTTAAGAGCGCTGAAATATTAAGGTTTCCCTATTAACGGCTGTATATACAAATCAGCATTAACGCTGTTTATCAGGCAATAAATGAAAATGACAACGACATGTTTCTGAGGACAGTCGGTTCCCTTCAGATACATTCATATAAAGAGATCAGTGCCGCGTTTTGACTTTGAAATCTACAGCATGCATATTTATTCATGCCATCATTGCCTTTTGAAGTTTAATCCAGCCCTATCGCGTTTCTCGTCTTTCCGTCCCCAACTGTACGACCTCCTAAATTATAATTAAGTATTTTCTTATACTATTTAACATATTTCAAACTTTTTATGGCCTTAAATATGATACAACTAAATTAAGGAGTTTTTAGGACCTACAGGTGCCCTCTGACAGAAGGGCACTTTTGGCATCTGAGCAAAAGGGGCGGGTGCTCGAGCAATTCGACTAGGTATACGTCATCCGCGCTAAAATATCAAGGTGAAAGTCATCATATCTTGCGTAGTTTAGACCCAGCTCCCAACCCAACTTTGAGAATAGATTAACGGCGATATTTTTTTTATCGCCCGATAAGAGTCTCACGTTAACGCAGCACGTTAACGCCGATAACGGCCCACCACTAGTTTAAATTATACAAATGCATTTACAGAATCACCACCAAACATTTTAGCTAATTAAATTGTTGGAAGCTCGATGATTACAATTACACTGTAAAATAGATTAAAAACAATATTTCATAGCTATGTTATTTTTGCTTCACACTACAGTAGGGAAATTTCAATACTTCTTTTCTAATTTCTACCCTTGAAAGAGATATTTTGAATTTGGACTACAGTAACATTACACATTTAAATCGCTAATTGTCAGCAAATCGTACTGCACTTATAAAATTTTATTTTGATGAAAACGGCAGCAGAGCTTTTATTTTGATGGAAAACTCCAGCATCAGTGAAAACAGGTTTACTAAAATGTATCTCACTACAAATCTAGTGAAATGCTGTAATCATCTGCCATGAAAATAAAGCGTAACTGGTGGGTTTGCAATCCCAAGTGTGCACTAAACTTACAGCAAATGCAATAAACACATGCATTCACTGTGAACTGAGTCACTCTAAGGCGGAAAACAAGAGATCACGAGCAGATCGCTTGAACAAAGTGCACGCTTCGCTTTGAAACACTGCGAAAACAGACTTGATAATGGCCCAAAACACAACATTAAAGACCTTTTATGTTAGAATAAGAAGTTTAAATATATTTTTAAAAATACCCTTTTTGATAATATCAATAATATCACAATAATATCGAGACATCCCTATTGATAATATCATTACATCCCTATTATACACCTATGAACCATTACATTTTGACCACCTATCTAATAACCTGTAGGACCAAAACAGTGGCCACGCAATGAGGCATTGATTCGGTGAGTTGGCAGTAGTTCTACTGGGATACCTGGTACTATAATGTCAACAGCAGGTCCTCCAATTGCAAGTCCTGTACATTGCTTTTCAATTGGGTTCATGTCATGTGAATTTGGAGGACATCGCATGAACAGAAATTCACCATCATGTTCCTCAAAACACTCCTTGGCAATTCTGGCAGTATTATCCTGTTGATAACGGCCACCACCAGCAAGGAACACAGTTCTGAAAGCTCCAGACCCAAGCACTTTAATCTTCTTAAACTCTGTCTATTTGAGAATGTGCAGCAAGGCCTGGTCGGGGGCTTCGCCGCTGGGGGTCAGAGGCTCCACTAGCTGTAGAGACAAATAGAGTCAGGAAAGCTGCCCTAAACACACAAACACACATCCTGTCTCTGAATAAGCATGGGATGACACAGATCTGTCTGTATTCACGGAAGCTATTGCCTCAATGACTGGTTTCCAGCACTGTTGACACTACAACAGTAAACTGACTTCACTACATTGATTTTACATGGTTTCATCAAGCTCTTCAAATTATCTTCTTTTTCTTTAAAATATGTGTATAGTTGTTTAACAACAGAAATTCAGAATATTCAGATTATGGCTGTGTTTTGACCTCTCTTTCTTGCAGGAGTCGACGTAGGGTTCTCTTCCTCTTGATGTGCCGCCGACGCACTAGAACAGCAACTCCAAGACCCAGGATAACAAACGCCAGCAGACCTCCAACCACACCAGCGGCAATCTTGGGCAAACACGAACTACAGACAGACATTAAAGGAACATTAGTGAGTTGAACTTTCTGCATATAGTGGAAGATGGTCCTTTTTTGAGATATCATTACGTCTCAGAATTGAGATAGATGGAGGTTCTCCTCTTATTACTTATATTTATATAATTTATAGAGTTTTGACTTTAAATGACTGATTTTTTATTGATTTGAGAATTGTTGCTCTCCACAAAGATGGCCAAGGCTATTAGAGATTCAGTAACACCCTGAGTCACTACAGAACCCAAGATGGGTTCCCTTCGGAACAGGCCTTGCAAGTTGATCAACAAAGTTGAACACTCATTTTGTGCATCACGCGCAGAACCTGGCTTCAAAAAAACAAAAACAAAAAAAAAAACAGACGTATGAGTGCTGCCAGCATTGCTTTAAAGGATGCAGAAGTAGAAGGACAGCTTGTCAGTGCTCAGACCCACATTGCAACAAGTCGGTTTGCATAGATGTCGTCCCAGAAGGAAGCCTCATCTGAAGCTGGCTCACAAGTAAGCCCGCAAACAGTTTGCTGAAGACAACCTGTCCAATAGCATGAATTACTGGAACCATGTCCTGTGGTCTGTGGGGAGCTGCAGTTCAATGAGGGAAACATAGATTCCATTATGTACTGTGCATTCTGAAGCAGAACATGATGCCTTCCCTCCAGAAACTAGGCTGAACAGCAGTTTTCCAACATGATAACGATCCCAAACACACCACCAAGATGACAACTGCCTTGTTGAGGAAGCTGAAGGTGATGGGGTGGCCAAGTATGTCTCCAGAGCTAAACCCTATTAAGCACCTGTGTGTCATCCTTAGGCGTAAGGTGTAGAAGCACCATGTGTCTAAAGTCCAGCAGCTCCGTGAGGAGTGGAAGAGGATCCAGCAACAACCTGTGCAGCTCTGGTCAATCCCATGCCCAGGATAATTAAGGCAGTGCCAGATAACAATGGTGCTAACAATCGCTATAGTTTAGAAAATGGCAATAAATTATGCTAAGAATTCAAGAGTTTAACTGTGCCAGGACAAATTCATCTTGATAACGTCAAATAGCTTTGATAGAAAGGTATGCAACAAAACATGGTCAAGTCAAAGTGTCAAATCAAATTTTTGGTCCCAGATTTTACTGGTAGTCCGCTGTATGAAGAATTTCTGGGTATAATATGTCACATTTAACTTTATGTTGCTATCCTCACTTACATAAATTAACTGTAGTGTCCTGCACCCACTAGTAAAAACTATCAAAAATTATACAGCGGGGAAAATAAGTATTTGACACATCAGCATTTTTATCAGTAAGGGTATTTCTAAGTGGGCTATTGACACAAAATTTTCACCAAATGTAGCCATCAAGGCAAATATTGAATTCACACAAAGAAAACAGAACATTTAAGTATACAAGTTGAGTCATAATAAATAAAGTGAAATCACACAGGGAATAAGTATTGAACACACTTTATTTAATACTTTGTAGAAAAGCCTTTGTTGGTGATTACAGCTTCTAGACGCCTCTTGTATGGAGAGACCAGTCATCTGCATTGCTCAGGAGTGATTCTGGCCCATTCTTCTACACAAACGGCCTTTATGAACTTTGATCTTCAGTTCATTCAAGCAACTTGATTTTCTTTCTTTGAAACCACTTCATTGTTTCCTTGGCCTTGTGTTTGGGATCATTATCTTGCTGAAATGTCCATCC
Organism: Garra rufa; assembly: GCF_049309525.1. Lineage (NCBI taxonomy): Eukaryota > Metazoa > Chordata > Actinopteri > Cypriniformes > Cyprinidae > Garra > Garra rufa. The sequence continues at coordinate 39,135,887 of NC_133370.1, forward strand.
TCTTTTCATTTTCAGCTTTCTGGTAGATGGCAGCAGATTTTTATCCAGAATGTCCTGGTACATTTCTCCATTCATCCTTCCTTCAATAATATGAAGTCTGCCAGTACCCCTTGCTGAAAAGCAGCCCCAAACCATGATGCTTCTACCCCCAAACTTAACTGTTGGAATGGTGTTCTTGGGGTGGTGAGCAGTGCCATTTCTTCTCCAAACATGGTGTGTAGAATGACTGCCAAAAAGTACAATTTTGCTTTCATCTGACCATACTATAGTCTCCCAATAATCCACAGGCTTCTCCAAATGCTGTTTCGCAAACTTTAACCGAGCCTCAACATGCTTTTTGTTCAGCAATGCTGTCTTGCGTGGTGAGCGTGCATGGATGCCATGGCAGTTCAGTGCATTGCTTATAGTTTTCTTTGAAACAACAGTACCTGCTGATGCAAAGTTCTGCCCGAGTGGTTCTTGGCTCTTGGAGAACTCTCCTGATTATTCTTTGGACGCCTCGGACAGGGATCTTACATGGAGCACCTGATCGTGGCCAGCTTATGGTGAACTGATGCTCTTTCCATTTCCGGATAATGGCCCCCACAGTGCTCACAGGAACATTCAGCATTCTGGAAATGCGCCTAAACCATTCCCATCAAAATGCTTGTCAACGATAAGATTACAAAGATCTTGAGAGAGTTCTTTGCTTTTACCCATCATGAAGTCTTTCCTGTGTGCCTTCTGGGTAATAAGAAGCCTTTATAGGCCATCAATTAGGACTAAAGCAGCTGATATCAATTAGTACTGATAGGGGGCAGAGTTTCTCTCTCAATACTGACAGATTTCAGGTGATCTCCTGGCTTTCTATGCCATTTTGTACATTGTTATCTTCATGTGTTCAATACTTATTTCCTGTGTCATTTCACTTTATTTATTATGAATCAACTTGTATACTTAAATGTTCTGATTTCTTTGTATGAATTCAATATTTGGCTTGATGGCTACATCTACAATTTTGTGTCAATAGCCCACTTAGAAATACCCTTACTGATAAAAATGCTGATGTGCCATACTTATTTTCCCCACTGTATCTGGTATCTGAATTTTTTTTTTTTTGATTTGACTGTAGAATTTAGATTTCGTTAGAGTTCTATTTAGAATTTAGATCATTTTTATTTATTTATTCATTTATTTATTTATCTATTTATTTAGGAAATACATTAGACCCTTGATGTTAGAGGACCCCCTCAGAATTTTAATGTAATATATTACTTATTAATTATTAAAAATGTTTTTTTTTAAATAATTTTTTATTAAACTATAATTATATTTAATTATTTCATAAATTATATGTAAATTTCAAACATTTTCATTAATTAACAAAACTTATAAAGCCAATTAAGAGAAATTTATGTTTTGCTATTTTAGCACCACTTAGGCCTATATATGATTTATAGACTTGTATATTGCAATTTATATTCAGATCTCTTTGATGTCTGTTTTGTTATTTGAAGTGCCTGTAATTAATCAACAAAACTGCTAAGATGCACACATTTACACAGAACTTTAGATTTACATTTAGTGTATTAGATTACTTGCTTTTTAATTGTATTATTATTAAATAGAGATTATTATATTTTATTATAAGACAGACTGTCAAATAGATAGATTGGGATTTTAGTCATCTTACATTTCATGATTGTCAGTTTTCTGATATAAAAACTAAATCAGTAAATGATTTATACTTATATCTCTAATCCCTTAATATAATATAATAATATTGAATGGTGCATCATTGTCTGGTCCAAGCTAAAATCATTTTTATATATTGTTACAATTCAGCAGAAAAGCACAATGTTCTCAAGAAGCATATCTTCATTTATTTCTCACCATATGCACAATTTGCATTTATTTCTAGATAAAGTTCTCTACTGAACTGTGACGAAGGCTTGAGTATTTGGTATCATTTTCTAAAAATATTTTCTAATTTGCAGCCTCTTTAATACCTTTCCAACAGATTCCAACAGTCTTTTAGATCAGGTCCAGTACATCTGCAAAGCAAAACATCAAATCCATCAATCACAACTAGTACACATTACAATCCCTGATGAACCTTGTTAAATTACACAAATGACCGTTTCATGTCATTACATTCAGATGAAAGCATCATTATATAAGATGTCTCTCTCACCCCTGGATGCAGTTCTCATGACAGGGCTGGCACACTCGCATCGCGTCAGCATATTTCCAAATGAGTATGTATTTCTCTCCTGGTATGCCTTGTGGGCAGCGTGTTACACAGTGTGGCCCATCTTTGTAGTTTGCACAAACTGTACATTTGTCGGGTCCCTGGACAAAAGTTGGCAATTAGATGGCAACAAGCAACTTTTCTACAGTCTTCAAGTGATGTGAATTTAATGATGTGTCTCCAGGACACAACTGGGACAGAAAACATCGGTTTGAGAGACTGGTGTGCTGCCATGAGCTTTTTTTTTTTACAAATAAGAATAAACACTGTTTACTGACAGCAGAAGATGTGGTACTATATGACCAATTTGATACTTACAGGGCCGGTGCAGGTCAGGGTTTCATGCATGAGCAGACATTCAGGGTCGCATTCAGCACACGTTTTATTGACCTCATATTCACGTGGCTCACTGTATAGACAGAAATCCTTTCTGGTCAATATAGTCGAAATCTTTGAATAAAATTATATTTGTAGCAATAGCCAACACCACATTGTATGGGTCAAAATTATATTTTTTTAATGTCAAAAATCATTAAGATATTAAGTAAAGATCATGTTCCGTAAAGAGATATTTTGTAGAGATATTAGACATAGAGATATTAAATTTCCTACCGTAAATATATCAAAACTTAATTTTTAATTAGTAATATGCATTGCTGAGAACTTAATTTAAACAACTTTAAAGGTGATTTTCTCAATATTTTTTTACACCCTCAGATTCCAGTTATTTAAATAGTTGTGTCTCGTCCAAATATAAAAAAAAATACCCTTATTTTTGGTTTTGTGGTCCAGGGCCACATATTACTTGCATATTGGCTGTTTATTAGTACTTAAAATTGCTAACTATTAAAGGAACACTCCACTTTTTTTTTGGAAATAGGCTCATTCTCCAACTCCCCCCGAGTTAATAAGTTGATTTTTACTGTTTTGAAATCCATTCAGCCGTTCTCCTGTTCTGGCGATATCACTTTTAGCATAGCTTAGCATAGATCATTGAATCCTATGAGACCAATAGCATCGCGTTCAAAAATGACCAACAAGTTTCGATATTTGTCCTTTTTAAAACTTGACTCTTCTGCAGTTATATCGTGTACTAAGACCGGCGGAAAATTTAAAGCTGCGATTTTCTAGGCCGATAACATTAGGAACTACACTCCCATTCCGGCGTAATAGTCAAGGAAGTTTGCTGCTGTAACATGGCCGAAGCAGGCGCATTAATATCACGCAGCACATCGCAGCACAACGTGACCAACTGCATGCACAGGGAGCGTTCCTCGTTGTAAGTACCCAGCTGGAAACAAATTTCAGGTGCTGCATGATATTACTGCGCCTGTTGCATCCATATTACAGCAGCAAACTTACTTTGAATATTACACCAGAATGGGAGTGTAGTTCCTAATCTTTTCGGCCTAAAAAATCGCATCTTTACATTTTCCACTGATCTTACTACACAATATAACTACAGAAGAGTCAAGTTTTAAATAGAACAAATATCGAAACTCATTGGCCATTTTTAAACACAATACTATTGGTCTCATAGGATTCAATGATCTATGCTAAGATATGCTAAAAGTGATATCGCCAGAACAGGAGAATGGCTGAATGGATTTAAAAACGGTAAAACTCAACTTATTAACTCAGGGGGAGTTGGAGAATGAGCCTATTTCCCAAAAAAGTGGAGGGTTCTTTTAATAAGCAGTTAACAGTTAGTTACTAGTAAGAATTGGTCCCCAAACTAAAGTGTGATAAAAAAAAATCACTTAAAGGGATATTCACTCAAAAATAGAGGCCGATATAGATTAATCGACCGATAGTTTTTAAAATGGCTACTGAATGGAAACCAAATAGTGCTCTACCATTTAAATAAAAAGTAGCCTACTGAACCATATCTACAGGGATGTGAAAAAGTGTTGGCCCCCTTCCTGATTTTGAATTATGGTTGAACCACTGATGTCACATGGAAATGGACTATTTTATTGATTTCTTTACTACCTTTCTAGGCCTACCTTTCTGTCTGTGGAGGGTCAGAGAGCACTTAGATTTCATCAAAAACATCTTCACCTGTGTTCCAAAGATGAATGAAGGTCTTACGGCTTTGGTACGATACAAGGGTGAGTAGAGAGAGGTCTTATCTAGCAAAATGATCAGTTCATTAAAAAAAAAAATTACACTTTATATACTTTTTAACCTTAAACTCTCATCTTTTCTAGCTCTGTGTGAACTGTGTATTCCGGTTCATGACAGTTAGGGTATGTCGAAAAACTCCCATCTCATTTTCTCCTCCTAGACAAAAAGAGCATTTGAGGTTAAAATGTATATTCATTTTAATTTTTTAGAAAATAACCAATCGTTTCGCTAGATAAGACCCTTCTTCCTCAGCTGGAATCATTTTGAGCCCTCTGAAGCTGCATTTATACAAAATTTTGGAAGTTCAAACTCGTGGGCACCATAGAAGTCCACTATATGGAGAAAAATCCTGAAATGTTTGCCTCAAAAAACAATTTCTTTACAAATGAAGAAAGAAAGACATGAACATCTTGGATGACAAGGGGGTGAGTAAATATCTGTAGATTTTTGTTTTGGAAGTGAACTTCTCCTTTAAATGAAGGACATGCAAAACGTCTCAGGTTACGTATGTAACCCTGGTTCCCTGAGGGAACGAGACACTGCGTCCTGAAACGCTGTGGGGAACGCCATTGGCGGGAAGTATAAAAGCACGTGCGTTTGAAGCTGGCGTCAGCTCATAGGAATGAAGCGAGCGCAGCAGGGATGCGGGAATTATGGTCCGAGACGCAGTGTCTCGTTCCCTCAGGGAACCAGGGTTACATACGTAACCTGAGACGTTCCCTTCCGGGAACTCAACACTGCGTCCTGAAACGCTGTGGGGAACGAGGTATCAACGCCCCCATAATTTCCGAAGCCCTGCCTAGTGTCTGCTAGGCCAAGGGTGGAAAAAGTTGTGTCTGGTGAAACTTGCCAGAGCACAGGAACAAACCTCAGCCTGGGGAACTTGCCAGGACATGAGTGGTAATACATCTCTGTCTGTGGAGCCCACCAGACAAGAGGGAGAGAAATTGTACCTCGGCCCTCGGGCACACGAGGTCAAGTAGTCCTTCGTCTGGTCTCGCAAGACCGAGAAGGAAACAGTGTCTAGAATACCTGATGAGACACTGTGGTAACTCCGCCTGGTGATCTTGCCAGGACGCGAGTGGTAATGCATCTCTGTCTGTGATCCACCACCAGACAAGAGGGATATATGAGCCTCGGCCCTCAGGCACTCGAGGAGAATTGGTAGTCCTTTGTCTGCATTACAGCCAGTACAAGAGGGACACAAGAAGTGCCTGGTGATCTTGCCAGGGCACTGGAATTCATCTCTGTCTGTGATCAACCACCAGACAAGAGGGATAAATGAGCCTCGGCCCTCAGGCACACAAGGAACAATGGTAGTCCTTTGTCTGCGTTATAGCCAGAACAAGAGGGACACAAGAAGTGCCTGGTGAACTTGCCAGGACACTGGAATACATCTCTGTCTGTGATCAACCACCAGACAAGAGGGATATATGAACCTCGGCCCTCAGGCACACGAGGAGAAGTGGTAGTCCTTTGTCTGCGTTACAGCCAGAACAAGAGGGACACAAGAAGTGCCTGGTGAACTTGCCAGGACACTGGAATACATCTCTGTCTGTGATCAGCCACCAGACAAGAGGGATATATGAACCTCGGCCCTCGGGCACGCGAGGAGAAGTGGTAGTCCTTTGTCTGCGTTACAGCCAGAACAAGAGGGACCCGAGAAGTGTCTGGTGATCTTGCCAGGACACTGGAATGACTCCGCCTGGGGAATTGCCAGGACGCGAGTGGTAATACATCTCTGTCTGTGATCAACCACCAGACAAGAGGGATAAATGAACCTCGGCCCTCAGGCACACGAGGAGAAATAGTAGTCCTTTGTCTGCATATAGCCAGAACAAGAGGGACACGAGAAGTGTCTGGTGATCTTGCCAGGACACTGGAATGACTCCGCCTGGGGAATTACCAGGACGCGAGTAGTAATACATCTCTGTCTGTGATAGACCACCAGACCAGAGGAATATGAGCCTCGGCCCTCAGGCACGCGAGGCGAGATAACACACCACTTGCCTGGGGAACTGCCAGGCCAAGAGGGTAGAAATCCATCTCCTGACTGGGGAACTGCCAGACCAGGAGGAAAGTAAACTACCTCAGTCAGGACACAGCCAGAACACTGAGGGATGAGGAGTGCCTGGTAAATAGGTGCCAGGACACGAGTAATACACCTTTGTCTGGGGAGATTGCCAGACCAAAGGGGTAAAACCTCTTTTCCTTAATAGAAGGAAAGCGCCTTTTAACCTCTGGGCCTAGCTTGCTAGGGCGAGAGGATGAATGAGCCAGGAGTGGCTCTGAGGTCAAGTTCCTAAAACCTGACGAACGTTAAAGGTGAGGACCAACCCGCCGCACTGCAGATGTCCTGGATAGGGACACCTGCCATCAGAGCTTTAGAGGCTGAGACGCCTCGAGTTGAGTGAGCCTTGACTCCCAACGGGGATGGGAGACCAGAGGACTCATAAGCAGTAGAGATGGCATCATGATCCACTTACTGATAGTAGGCTTGGAAGCCGGGCATCCCCTCTTAGGGGGGCCGTAACAAACCAAGGCCTCAGCCTGAGTGCACCGCGGAGGAAACGTGAGACCAGGGAGTTTTTGCCCACTGTGAGGCCGCCATGAAGAGCGTGGTAAGCCGATATAGCCGCCACATACACCTTCAGGGTGGAGTGAGCTAACCCTGCGGAAAGACGAGTTTGCAGGAACTCCAGCACTGTACCAATCGGGCAGTGGACTGGGTCTAAACGGCGTTCATGACACCATGAAGCAAACAAGTTCCACTTTAGGCCATAAAGTTTCCTCGTAGAGGGAGCTCTGGATTGAAGGATGGTCTCGACAACCTCGGTTGGGAGACCAGCTTCTATGAGTTGTGCCCCCTCAGGGGCCACACCCATAACTTCCACTTCTCTGGGTGGGGGTGGCAAATTGCGCCCCCAGCCTGGGAGAGAAGGTCCCTCCTGACAGGAATCTCCCATGGAGAGCCGTCGAGGAGGGCGATTATATCCGAGAACCATACTCGGGCCGGCCAGTACGGAGCTACTAGCAGCAGCCGTACTCCGTACCGGCACACTCTTTCCGGGAGCAGAGCGATCGGGGGAAAAGCGTACAGACGAAGCCTCGGCCACGTCTGTACCATGGCATCCAGTCCAAGAGGAGCTGGAGGGACTAGAGAGTACCAAAGGGGACTTTGCGATGTCTCCTGAGTCGCAAAGAGGTCCACTTGGGCTTGGCCGAACACTCTCCAGATTTGCTTCACCACCTCTGGGTGAAGCATCCATTCCCCGGGCCTTGGCCCCTGCCTCGACAGGACGTCTGCTCCCACATTGAGGCGTCCAGGAATGTGAACTGCTCTCAATGAGAGAAGCTTCCCTTGAGACCACATGATGATCTGGTACGCCAACTTGTACAAGGGGCGTGAACGCAGACCTCCCTGGTGGTTTATGTAGTAGACTACCGCAGTGTTGTCTGTGCGGACCAACACGTGACGGTTTCTTAGGTCTGGAAGGAAATGCTTCAGAGCCCGGAACACGGCCAGCATTTCTAGGCAATTTATGTGCCAAGATTGATGATGGTCGTTCCACAGGCCACGGGCCGAGCGGCCACTCATGACCGCTCCCCACCCGGTGAGGGATGCATCTGTCGCTAGCGTGACGCGGCGGCAAGGAGCTCCCAGCACTGGACCTTGAGATAGGAACCAGGGCTTCTTCCACATGACTAAGGCACGTAGGCAGCGCCGCGTGACCTTGATCTTGCGGAATGGGTTCCCCCTCGGGGAAAACCCTTTGGTTTTGAGCCATCACTGTAGCGGTCTCATGTACAGCAGTCCAAGAGGTATCACGTTGGATGCAGCTGCCATAAGACCTAACAGTACTTGGAACTGTTTGACAGTGAGTAGCAGGCCTAGCTTGACCGCATCTGCTGCAGTAAGGATCGACTCGATCCGAGCAGGTGACATTCGTGCCTGCATCGTGGTCGAATCCCAGACTACACCTAGATAAGTGGTTCTCTGTAATGGAGAAAGCACACTTTTCTTGGCGTTGAGCCTCAACCCCAGCTTTTTCATGTGAGCAAGAACAACATCTCGATGTTGAGCCGCTAACTGTTCTGAACTGGCTAGGATGAGCCAGTCGTCTATGTAGTTGAGTATGCGGATGCCCTGGAGTCGCAGAGGAGCCAGAGCAGCATCCACACACTTCGTGAAAGTTCGGGGTGAGAGTGCTAGGCCGAACGGAAGAACTCTGTATTGGTAAGCTTTGCCCCTGAAAGCGAACCTGAGAAACTTCCGGTGTTGAGGAAGGATGGAGACGTGAAAGTACGCGTCTTTCAGATCTATCGTGACAAACCAGTCCTCGGACCTGATTTGAGACACGACTTGTCTGACAGTCAACATTTTGAACTTCAGTTTTCTGACTGAGAGGTTTAGCTGTCTGAGATCTAGAATGGGCCGCAGCCCCCCATCCTTCTTGGGAACAATGAAGTACCGGCTGTAGAACCCGGATTCTCTGTTTTGAGGAGGGACCACCTCGATGGCCTCCTTCCTCAGGAGAGTATTTACTTCCTGTTCCAGTACCAGAGCCTGCTCGGGGCTTACCAGAGTAGGAAATACCCCGCTGAAAGGTGGCGGCTTGGCGCCGAATTGAATGCAATAGCCTTTCCCTACAGTACGCAGGACCCACATAGAAATATTTGGCAGTAGCTTCCACGCTGCCAGAAATTCTACTAAGGGAACCAGCTTCTCGAGACTGGTTTCTGGATTTATTTGAGGAGCTAACTCGGTGACCTGTAACAGCGAACTGGCAGGATGCACCTGAAGTAAGCGCTCTAGAGACCCCCGTAGGGGTGGCGAACTCTCTGATTCCGCTACGTTTCCGGGCGGAGAGACCAGAGAATGATGTTCGCGGGAGACTGCCGCGCCCTGTAACACCGGCAGGGTTAGCTGACGAATCTCCTGAGGGCCCCGAAGAGAGGTGGTCACCGTACTCCTCAGAGGCGGTGAGGCACCTAGCCCTTCGAGAGGGGCTGCCCTCATTGGCCCTGGGCCACGACCATCAGGGCCGTTTAGCCGAGGCCCTCTTAGACTGGAGGACGACCCTCAGGTCCGGCCTCGTCTTAGAGGACCACGGCTTGGAGTGTTGCTGAGCCCGCCCTCTAGGTCTTGCCGGAGGGGTACGGGTAGCAACACTCCTTTTCTGTGCTTCCCGGTGCGAGGAGCTAGCATGCGGCTGGGGCTGCTCCCGTCCAGCAGCCCCAGAGGAGTAGACGCGGCGAGGAAGATAACGCTGGAACGCCGCCGCCTGCTTACGGGCCTCCTGGTGCCTGTTGACAACCGTGTCAACAGAGTCACCAAAGAGGCCGATGGGATGCAGGGGGGCGTCCAGGAGCGTGACCCTGTCCTTCTCTTTCATGTCGGACAGGGTCAACCAGAGATGCCTCTCCGCGGCCACCAGGGCTGCCATAGACCACCCGATGGCACGGGCGGTCTCCTTGGTGGCGCGGAGCGCCAGGTCTGCGGTCCTGCGCACCTCTGTGACGCTCACTTCCTCGCCGTCGCTGAGCTCCTTCAGCAGGTCAGCCTGGTATGCCTGTAGCACAGACATAGTGTGGAGACAACCACCAGCCTGACCTGCTGCCGCATATGCCTTGCCCATCAAGCCGGATGTGATTTTTAATGGCCTGGTGGGCAAGGACAGAGCCTTCAAAGACGATGCCAGGCCGGGAGACAGCTCGCTAGTGTCTGCTCGACCTGTGGCATCGTCTTATAACCATACTTCTCCATCCCCCCCACATTACCGTAGTAATCAGAGGCGGGGGAGAAAAGACGGGAGGAGTATGGTTTTTCCCACGATCTCGAGATCTCTTTGTGGAGATCGGGGAAAAAAGGAAGGCTCCGTTTAGGAGGTGCTGACTTCGCCCGCAGGAAGCGCTCATCGAGCCTGCTTCCCTGCGGTTCATGTTCTTGAACGGGTGGCCAGCTGATATTTAGTTTGGCCACCGCGTTAGTCAGCACCTCGACTAGCTCCTCGTACTGGGGTGAACGGGGGGGCGGTTGTGGGGTGTCAACGCTCTCAATGTCAACCTCCTCGGAGGAAGACAGATGAAGCGTTGACTCCTCCTCTTGGAGGGAAGGAACCGCAGTGCGGGCTTCCTCATCCAAGAGGAGGTCAAACGATCCGCTGGGTGAGGAGAGAGATAGGGGATCAGCTTCAAACGCACGTGCTTTTATACTTCCTGGTCGCTGACGTCACCACACCTGTGACGTCACTCCCGTTTCTCATTGGACGTTGGACTATGACCCGCCAATGGCGTTCCCCACAGCGTTTCAGGACGCAGTGTTGAGTTCCCGGAAGGGAACTATTATTTAGAGTTTAATGGATAAACTGAGAAGGCATAATAAAGCTCTCACTCACCCAGCCAGCAGGTTGCAGGAAGACACACAGTGTTTTTTACGGGCGTAATGCTTACAGGTGAAGCACATAGTGGGACCAGGACCCCAGCATCCATCATTTGTGCACATCTCATCACATGTGCTGTTCTGATTCGCTGTAACACAGACATTCAGAAAAGATATCAACACAAAAGACAGATCAACCTTATAAATCAACTTTGGGTCAAATGTCTTTAAAAGCAAAAATGTTAACATTTCATTACAAATGGATGCTTGCATTTGAAGGAATAGCTCACCCAGAAGAGAGATTTTTGTTATTATTTACTCATGCACCAAACCTGTAAGTTTTTATTTTCTGTGGCATTTTCTGTCATTTTAGATTTGGAAACATTATTAACTATTAAATAGCTGCTTATCTGCATACATATTGCTAGCTTATTGGCTGTTTATTACTTATAAAGCACAAATTAATGCCTTATTCTGCATGACCATATTCTACATCCTTTAACCCAATACACAAACATAACTACTACAACAAATATCTTTTTGTATTTTGAGTTTATTTTGGGAAAACTTTTAGTAAATATGTTCCCTAATCTAAAGTGTTTCCAAATCTCCACACAGCTACTGTGAACTTGGCATTATTCATATTCAGTTACTGTATTATCATTATTCATCATATTTGTTGGGCCTGTGCAATGTTAATCAATTGCGATGTTTGATTTTAGGACATTTTTGTAGCTTTTGTACATGACAAATGCACACTCAATACAATTAAGTGCTCTTATTATCCACAAAAGATTACTTGAAATAAAGCACATAAGTTATATAAACAACATTAATGAAGCGTTCACAATGTTTTGTGTGCTTTTTTTGAGTTTGACAGATGTGGTCACTATGAACTGTATTTGGAAAAGGATTGTGTGAAGATTGCTTTGACACATTACCTTTTTGGAATGACATATGGGAGAATAGTAATTTTTGGGTGAACTACAGTTGAGGTCAAAAGTTTACATCCCCCTTTTAGAATCTGCAAAAAGTTAATTTTACCAAAATAAGAGGGATCATAGAAAATGACATGACATGAATAAGATTTTCACATAAAATATAGTTCACAAGAAAAAAGAATAGTTGAATTCATAAAAATTTTTTGGTTTAATAAACAAACAAACAAAAAAAAAACCTGTGGATAATTCAGGGAAGAACACAGTATTAAGAATCTTTAAGAAACTTTTGAACAGGGTCATTTGTATAAATTCAGCTATTATTTTCTCTTGTGGACTATATGTAAACATATTTTATGTGAAACATTTTATTCAGGTCAGTACCAAATAAACAATAACATGCATTTTGAAGGATCCCTCTTATTTTGGTAAAATAATTAACATTTTGCAAACTCTGAAAGGCGGATGTAAACTTTTGATCTGAACTGTAAATTGAAATTATTTGACAGGTCTTATTGCGATAATGCATTACCACAGGTGGCAGCATCAGCATTTCCTGACATTCTGACAGTCTGCTGTGTAGATTTGAAGAGGCGTTTCCAGTGGTCATGGCTGGTGTAGCAGAGATGCTTATTCTGAGAGATGACCACGTCACCGTCACTGATCTCCCTCAGAGAACGCAGTCCAAAATGTGTGATTTCAGTCTGGATGACAGCAAAGCTGAATGTACCTCTGTGGGTGGAAGAGACGGGGTGTCTTTATGTATTAAACAGACTCAAAGAGATATTCATTGTAATGTTTTAACATTCTGAGATTGCTGACATATTTGAGACTGCAGTTTTTTTTATTAACTTACTGCTTTTTTGTACGTCCAAGGATGATCTCAAGGTTTTCAAAGGCTCTGAGGGACGGCATGTCTTTTGGCCACTGCTTAATCACTAGGTAGCCTTTAGGACAGTTAGGACAGGAGGAATATCTTCAGAATGTTTACGAACACTGAGGGGCTAAAGGTCCCCTACATGAAACACCATTTTAACCATTACAAATTTCCAATATTAAACCACTGCATTCTTACCAGTAATTTCTTTTACAGTTTTAAATACATTGAGTTTGGCCGGGTCCATTCCTGGAGTTCTAGTAAACTGGTCCCTGTAAATAATAAAAATAAAAAGGATACCAAAAAGTTTGTATAAGATTTAGCTCAATCACACAAATCTAAATAATTAAAACATGAAAAATATTAAGCAATGTGTAATCGATTCCTGGTTATCAGAGAGTGTGAAACATCTTTCTCACCCATTAAATGTGGTGGTGAGAATTGCAACACCGCCGCTGATTTTTGTGCAGTTCTCAAAGGAATCAATGTTGCTGGCATTGATTGACAGGACATTGGCCAGAGGCCCCATTCCCAGCCCATTGCAAACTAGAGGGATGGTAGCAAACATATTAAATATTAACAGCAACTTTTTTGTTAGGTAAAGAATTAGCTGTGATGGCAATAATACATTTAGCATGCTACCAGTAAAAGGTTTTGACACACTTGACTGAATTTATGCTTTGAAGGACCTTAAAAACCTTTTGGGCAAACCTTAAATGGCATAGTTATAAACAAATTTAAATTAATCCTATGTATGAATGTTTTAATATATTTTAAATATACACTCAAAAGTTTTTAAACAGTGAGATTGTTAATGTTTTTTAAAGAAGTCTGCATTTATTTGGTCCAAAGCACAGCAACAGTAACATTTTTATATATTTTTTATCATTTAAAATAACTGTTTCTATTGAAATATATTTAATTTATTCCTGTGATCAACGCTACATTTTTGGCATTACTCTTATTATCAATATTTAAAACAGAAAGATCAACATTTGTCTGAAATAAAAAGATTTATATCTCAGATAAATGCTGTTCTTCTGAACTTTCTATTCATCAAACAAACCAAAACCAGAATATTAGGATGATTTCTGAAGGATGATGTGACTGGAGTAATGATGCTAAAAATTCAGCTTTGAAATCAAATGAATAAATTACATTTTTAAATATATAAATAGAAAACTATTTTATATAGCAAAAATATTTCAGAATTCTACTGTTTTTGCTGTGTTTTTTTAAAAGAGACTGGTAGTGTACTTTACAGTAATATTCAAATGGGTGGGTTGGAATGATGAATAATGAATAAATATGTGTATCAAAACTTTTGACAGGTAGCATACAAACATTTATATATCATGGCTATATGTTGGCTATATTGTTATAAAAGCTTTAAAAAGGTTTATATTTGCAATATTATGGTAGGACAGACTACTAATAGACAGCGTAATAAATTACAGTTTTTCAAGCTTTTTATAATTTCAAAGGGTTTTATTATACTCTTTTACAAAGTCTTTATTTTGTTTTGGGGGTGTACTAGAACATGCTCTCATGCTTGGTGGTTCAAAAAAATGGTTTTTCACATAGTTTACATTATTACAATAGTTTTCTCTTCAGCCTGGCAAAAAAGGCTCGATTAGTTCCGGGTTTGATGAAGGCTTGCCTTCCAAAAAATTTAATGTATTGTGATTGGTTAGCAGTCCCACTGCATTGCGATTGGCCAACATCTTGCATTTCAGTCCTGCTACGCCCCTTCCCAAAGCAGCAAGTTATTTTTCCAACTGTTAGCGCAAGCTAGATTAAAGTGATTCTTACGTTTCAAATATGAATATTTTTCTTACAAAAACACAACGGTTTGCTACAGAAGGCTTTTATTGACCCTCCCGGAGCCATGTGAGGCACTTTTTATTATGCATTTATTGGACTTGTTTTGGACTGATGGAGAGAAACACCAGTCTATGCTGTTCTAAAGTTTGGGAGTGCCAGGATAATTTTTATTGTAAACTCTGTCTGCATTCATCAGAAAGAAGGAAGTCATATACACCTAGGATGCATAGAGGGCGAGTAAATAATACGCTACAATAGTGTTAGCCTGCGAGATCACCGATACATGATATTATCATTATTGTGCTACTTTATTTAATTATTTACATGCCTGAAACCAGCTTCAGCCTAAGGCTAGTGAAGCTATCTACACTGTATGATGAATAAATCTTTTACCACACATCACACACGTCTACGGCGTGGCTCTGACGTGGCAACCAATGATCGACACTCCAGTCAATGCTTCTGTTTACATCAGTTCTGCATGTGTTTCGACCCTCTATATGACACATATCAACGGCGCGGCTCCAGCACGGTTACCAGAGCAGTTTGTGGACACTTTAGTCAATGCTTGCATTTATACCAGCCACCCTGCGGCTCGCTGAAGCATCCCAGAAGTGGCTGTACATACTACATTGCTAAATTTAGGCTAATCCACACCTCGTCCCTACCCACCCGCCAACGATTCAAATTTCCATAGGCGGGATTTATTTGAATGATATTTTAATGAGCTTTGTCCCATCATAACATCCGTAAAACAATGCTGTGTAGTCCAAACAAGCTGTTTGTTGTAGTTCTTGAAAATTTATATATTTTTTAAAGCTAAATATCT
Source organism: Garra rufa (assembly GCF_049309525.1). Classification (NCBI taxonomy): domain Eukaryota; kingdom Metazoa; phylum Chordata; class Actinopteri; order Cypriniformes; family Cyprinidae; genus Garra; species Garra rufa. The sequence goes on from NC_133370.1 coordinate 39,151,094, forward strand.
CCCATTGGAGTGGACCTTGAGATTTGTAACTTTGTAGATTTTTTTTTTTATTATGCCCAAACATACGCACCACACACTGACTAAATTTCAAAAAGTGAAAAAGCATGATAGGACCCCTTTAAATGTATATACACTACAGACCAAAAGTTTGGACACACCTTGGACACACCTTTGAACCAAAGTTTTCTTTATTTTCATGACTATGAAAATTGTAGATTCACACTGAAGGCATCAAAACTATGAATTAACACATGTGGAATTATATACATAACAAAAAAGTGTGAAACAACTGAAAATATGTCATATTCTAGGTTCTTCAAAGTAGCCACCTTTTGCTTTGATTACTGCTTTGCACACTTTTGGCATTCTCTTGATGAGCTTCAAGAGGTAGTCACCTGAAATGGTTTTCACTTCACAGGTGTGCCCTGTCAGGTTTAATAAGTGGGATTTCTTGCCTTATAAATGGGGTTGGGACCATCAGTTGTGTTGTGCAGAAGTACATATAGTATATATATAGTAGGGATGTCTCGATCAGGTATTTTTCCCTCGAGTCGATTTGATTTCCAGTATCTGCCGATACCGAGTCCCGATCCGATACTTCTATAATACATAAAAAATACGGAACATTCTGGATCTGTTTCTTTGCTCTTCTTTATTCTTTTTTTATTTAATTCACCTTATTTTAACATTCAACAACTCTGTTAACAAACAGAGCGCTTCTGTGAGGTAGCTTGAACATTCAAGTAATAAATTACATAAATTCTTCTCTTCTGGACATTAGTGCAACAGTAAATATAAAAAAAGTCTAATATAAAAACAAATAGCACCGCATAACTATAGATGTGTTAAAAATTAATAGAATATCAGGGCTCGCAAAATTTCAAAATCTCTGGTAGCCCTTCGGGCAGGTACTCTTCAGATTTTGGTAGCCCAAAAATTAATTTAACTAGCCCCCCCCCAAAAAAAAAAAAAAAAGACTTTTTTTTTTTAAATATAGAAAATCAGATAGGAGTCTAAACTTAATCAAAAATGTTTTCAATACACAAATATAAACAAATTTCAAGGAAGGAATTTTATTTTATTTATTCTATTTGGTGTATCTGCAGAATTTTTAAATATCAATTTAAGGCAATTTATAAATCGAGTATGTCATTTATTATATTTATTTAAAACATAATATTACTGTCTTAATTGTTTAGTATTTTAGAAGGCACATTAACTTCCTTCACATTTACAACTCTATGTGTTTGCTGCATAAAAACATAGGTCGATAATTGCAATCATTTGACCATAAACAGCTGAAAAAAATGTGGAAATAAAAATTCATTCTCTGTCACGAGGGGGGCGCTTTAGGAACGCTGAAATATTACGGTTTCCCTAGTAACGGCTGTACACAAAGCAGCATTAACGCTGTTTTATCAGGCATGAAATGAAAATGACAACGACACGTTTCTGGGGACAGTCGGTTCACTTCAGATACATTCATATAAAGACATCAGTGCCATGTTTTGACTTTGAAACATGCAGTGCGCATATTTCTTCAATGACATCATTGCCTTTTGAAGTTTAATCCAGCCCTATTGCCATTCTCGTCTTTCCGTCCCCAAATGTAAGGGTGTACTCACACTAGGCAGTTTGAACCGTGCCCGAGTGCGTTTGACCACCAAAGCGCAGTTTGACTAGTGTGAGTGCTCCGAACCGTGCCCGGGCGCGGCTCGTTTAGCCATCCATGGCCCGCTTGGAAGAGGTGGGCCAGAGCACAGTTCAGTTGGACTCGGGCGCATGCAGTGTGAGCGCTAACCGTGCTGAAACACGGAACAGGACGCGTGATGTCACGCTTTTGCGAGGTAATCAACGTTTTTGTAGTCCGTAATCAAAGCTGCAAAGTCATTGCTACACTTCAGCTGGTAATTGAAAACCTCCTCATACGAGCAGCACGATTGCGTGAAAATTGTAGAGCCACAAAGGCGATAGACCTGTTTAACAATAGGCGTTGAGAGGGCTGTGGACCACCGCGGACCAAACGATTTAAAATAATTATCCACAAAGTAAACTATTTCGCATTCAGCACGAGCGTTGCTCTTCCTGTTTATCCTGAAACCATCGCAACATAATGACATAAGTGTGCTCCGGCACGAATGCTGAAACCCTATGTGAGTGCAGGCCAGAGGTGGAGTGGGGAGGGGGGACAATCGTACTCGGGCCCGGTTCAGGGCAACCGTGCCTAGTGTGAGTACACCCTAAGACCTCCTAAATTATAGTTAAGACTTTTCTTATACTATTTAACATATTTAAAACTTTTTAAAAAAAAACATTTTGGTAGCCCGACTGGAAAATACAATAGCCCCAGAACGTCGGGCTAGCGATTTTGCGAGCCCTGGAAAATATACATATATATCCGAGTCCTGATCGGGAGGTAACATCCGATTCCGATCGAGTCTGAAACCACGTGATCGGGCCCAATTTCCGATCACGTGATCGGATCGGGACATAGATAGAATTAAATATAATTCCACATGTGTTAATTCATAGTTTTGATGCCTTCAGTGTGAATCTACAATTTTCATAGTCATGAAAATAAAGAAAACTCTTTGAATGAGAAGGTGTGTCCAAACTTTTGGTATGTACTGTATATTTTATTCTACTAAAACTATTTTTTTGCAACTACAACAAGACTAGAATGTTTGCCTAAACAGATAAACAAACAAGCTGTTTTTTTAAGAAAAAAAATGCTAACAGCATACACCTGACAAGCAGTCTCAACTGTACCTTTTGGACAAAGGCCATCACACTTCTTACATTTCCGAACTCCACCCTCATCTACCTCATAGGTGCCAGGACTACATGTTCTTACACATGCCCCATGGTCTGTCACGACATAGTTGTCTGAGGAAAAAAAAACATCAAACCAGCAGTCACTCCAGAGTCATTAACCACAACCAACCAAAGCAACAACACAACACAATACAATACAATACAACACAATACAACACAACACAACACAACACAACACAACACAACACAACACAACACAACACAACACAACACAACACAACACAACAGAAAATGATGTTTGCAACAAATCATTCTGTCATGGCTATGCTGATTTCTGAGCAGTTATTCAAAAACCAAAGTTGAGCAACAGTTGAAGACTCACGACCCACACCAAAGTATTTCTCTTTGCCAGGAATGTGTTATTTATATTTTAACTCTGGTTCCCTAAAACATTAATCTCCAGAATGCAAGAATTCAAGATTTAAAGCAACAGTGCACCCTCAAAACCTCAAACCTGTATTTCTTTCTTCTGTTGAACACAAAAGAAAATATTCTGAAGAAAGAATTCTGAAGATAACCAACAGAAAAAATACTGAAGAAGTCAATGGCTACCAGCAAATGTTTAGTAACCAATATTCTTTAGAACATCTTCTTTTATGTTCAAAAGAAGAAGGAAGAAAGCTTTGGAACAACAATAAGGGTGAGTAAATGATGACAAATTTGATATTGTTGTGAACTATCCCTGTAATAGCTTGAATTCGCATAAAACATATAATTAGAATCTAGTCATGTGTTCAAGTAGGAAGAGCCTCACGTGGGCATAGCTTGATGCATGTTGCCCCAAAACTGTATTTCCCGTCAGGGTTGGGAGCGAGCTGGTGGGTGTTGGGGTCGTAGATCATGAGCGGTGGACATGCGTCCTTACATGTCCCCTCATCCTGGAAGTCCTTACAGGCCTACAGAACACACAAACAACATTTCCCATGAGCGCACTAGTCCAAGTATTTTCATTGCCCTTGAGATTACTTTTACTGCAGCTACACTTCATTGCTAATGAATGTTTGACTGTAATACTGCAGACGTGCCTTGTACTGTGTTATTTAATCAAAATAAGTAAGTATAAGTGTTACAGCTTTTAACACATTCAAGCGAAGAGTCAAGAGTCATATTGTTCTCATTAGTCACATTGAACTAGTTCAGCTCATAATTATATCTAAACAGTGTGTATTGAAAGATGAATGAGCTAACAAGTGAATTGTTAAGAAACAAATCTTTATTTGTATATGTGCGGTTCTCACCAGGCAGTCGGTTGGTTTGGGTCCAGTGCAGCCAGCAGCACAATGTTCATTACAGCAGTCAATGGGTTTGGGTCCCATACACCTCCCTGAACACTGCTCCGCACAGATCACCTTAGTCACTAAATACAGAGAGAGAAGAAACTTCACAGATCCTCTACAGTTGAGCACAGCAACAACAATTCAATATTCTGCTGAAGTGGTTTCAAAACATTCTTTTGGGGGTCAAGTAGTGCTTTTTCATCAGTTGTGAAATATAAGCCAAGGATCAACTTAAATAAACCACAATAAGATACATAAAGAGGCACATTAAAAACTACTCATAAAGCTGAAATAAAATGTTACTCAAGTGCATTTTGCAGTGGGACTATGTATTACTAACTCAGGGTTAAATATGAACAATAAGAAACAAAGAGCTAGAAACTAGGTTTATGTTAACCTAGGGTTACATTTCAAACTGGATTCAAAATTTCAAATTTGATTGTTTTTTGTTTTGTATGTTTCTACAGTTGAGGTCAGAAGCTTATGCCGCGTTCCAGACAACCCGTAACCCGTGTTTTTCCAACCTGCTACCAGTGAAAGTGCACTGGAACGACAGTCAAACCCGTGACTTCCCACTCGTGAACTCGTACTAGATCGATGTACTCCCAGTTCCGAGTTCTGACGTAACATAGCCCGCGAAACAACAATGTCAGCCCTAATGGGTGCAGTGTTTATGCAAGTAGTACACGGTGGAAAAATAGAGCTTAGGACAATATAACGTCGCAGTCAAATTAATAATAATATAAAAATAATAATAATTCATAAATGTGTTCATTTGGCGTGACTTGCCTGGAACGCTACAAAGTCGTGAGTCATGGTTTGAAGTGGTGATTTACCAGTTAAAAAACCTGCCTGGAACGCAGCATAACATACACCTTGCAAAATCTGCAAAATGTTAATTATTTTACAGAAAAAAGAGGGATGCGTGTTATTTTTTATTTAGTACTGACATGAATAAGATATTTCCCATAAAAGATGTTTGCATATAGTCCACAAGTTAAAATCATAGTTTCATTTATAAAAATGACCCTGTTCAAAAGTTTACATTCTTAAACTTAAACTACCTGCTGTTCTTCAGAACAAATTCTTAGATTCTTAGATTTTTCAGCATTTTTGTGGATTTAAACCCTTTCCAACAATGACTGTATGATTTTGAGATCCATGTTTTCACAGTGAGGACAACTGAGGGACTCGTGCAACTATTACAGAAGGTTCAAATGCTCACTGATGCTCTAGGTAAAGGAAACACAAGGCATTAAGAGCGGGGGGTGAAAACTTTTTGAATTTAAAGATCTGGGTAAATTATTTAGGTAACTTATTTTGTCTTCTGGGAAACATGTATCTTCTGTAGCTTCTGAAGGGCAGTGCTAAATGAAAAAAAAAAAGATATTTAGGCAAAATAAGAAAAATGTACAGATATTCATTCTGTTCAAAAGTTTACACCCCTGGCTCTTAATGAATTGTTTTCCTTCTTGGAGCATCAGTGAGCATTTGAACCTTCTGTTGCATATGAGTCTCTCAGTTGAATGAATGAATGAATGATGCATTTATATAGCACTTTCATTGTGTAGTGCCGTACACCCAAAGCGCTTTACAGTCATATGGGGGATCTCTCCTCAGTTGTCCTTAGTTGGATCTCAAAATCATACAGTACAGTCATTGTTGGAAGGGTTCAAATACACAAAAATGCTGAAAAACCAAAGAATTTGTGGGACCTGAAGGATTTTTCTGAAAAACAGCGGGCAGTTTAGCTATTCAGAACAAACAAGGGACTCATGAACCATCACTTTTCAAAACAAAAAACAAAAAACACAAAAACCACACAGCTCTGGATCATTCAGGTAACAACACAGTATTCTGAATCATCGTATGTAAACTTTTGAATGGGGTAATTTTTATAAATTTAACTATTATTTTCTCTTGTGGACTATATGTAAACATATTTTATGTGAAATATCTTATTCAGGTCAGTACTAAATAAAAAATAACAAGCATTTTGTATGATCCCTCTTTTTTCAGTCACTAACTTTTGAAAGATTTTCAATGTTTTCCTTTTATTATATTTTTATGAAACATTTTTCAATACAATGTTCTCACTAATTCACTAAGATATAAAATTGTATTCGGACACTTTGAAATTTAAGACAACTTACTTTTTTGGCAGTTTTGGGGGCCAGGGCCCCAACAGGAACCATTGTAACAGCTCGTATCACACTTCTTACCTGTGGGAGATAAAGTAGAATACTATTACTCAAAATTCTCAAGTAAATAGTACCATTTAATATATATGTATACAAACTCCTGAGGGACCTACAGTGTTTTGCTAAGCTTGGTACTGGCTCTCTGATTTTAGGCTGATTCTTCATGTTCAGAATGTCAGTCCACTGGATGGTCTCCACGTTACATAAATAACTGTTACTGGCAAACTTGATTCCGCCCCTCAGTATTTCTAGGAAGGGAAACAACAGTGTTTGAACAATGCTTTCACATTTGACAAACTTCACATTTGAAATACAAGTCTATAAATATTTTCCAAATATAATTATTAAATCTTATTATTTTCTCTACAAAACAAATATGTGAAAGACATACAGATATAGGTGAGTTTTGAAGCATTTGATATTCCCATTAAACAGGACACACACAAACACAAACACAAACACAAACACACAAAGAACAGTTTTATATAAGCACATACCAGTTAAGCTAGTCAGTGGTAACTGGTTCACGCCTTGTCCGATACTGTAGTTGGAGTTGAGGAGGACAGCCAAAGCATATTTGTCTTCAAAAAGAGAGTGGCCATGAATAATGCGCAGATTCTCAAGGGGGATGCTGGGGGCCGAGTTGGTCCCTATAAGAACATAGCCACCAACTTCTTGGATGCTCTAAACAAAAAATCAGGAACAACACAAAATACAATTAAAGACAAATATAAACTAAAAGTGTACAGATGACTTACAATACAACCAAACACTAAGGTAACAGTAAAATAGCATTATTTATAGTGTTTGAAAATGGAAATATTATACCTTGAGAAAAGACAAGTCATGTTTTTCTGTCATATATGTGATTTCCAGGTTTTCCAGAACGACGGTGCAGTTGCTGTACATTTTTACAAGAATCTGATAATGATCATCCACTGTTCCCAGAAGAGCCAGTTTGATGTTCGCTCCCTGACACACTTAAACACACAGAGAGAAAGAAAGCACAATTAAATCCATCTGAGGACTTTGTGGGAAAAAGGTACAAGTAACAGCAAATCCCAAAAAGCAAAAATGTTATCTGGTGGTGATTAAGTTTTCATTATTTTTGCAATTTGTTTAAATTAAATTACCAATAAATTAAATTAAACGTAAAACCGCCCAACCAAAATACCTTTGAATATGGTTTTGAACACACTGAAATCACTTTATTCATTTAATAACGAAGACATGAGACAAAAAACAATACTTTTATTCAGAAAGGATGCATTGAATAAAGGTGACAGTAAAGACTCATTATGTTACAAAGGATTTGTATTTTTATTGCAAATAAATGTTCTTTTGTACTTTCAATGATAGAAAATGTATTTATATTATACAAAAAAAAAACATCCTCATAAATACTATGCTGCACAAGCACTTCACTGCAAAAAATGCTTTTTCTTACTTTGATTTTTTTTTTGTCTTGTTTCCAGCCAAAATATTAAAGGTGCCATAGAATGGAAAACTGTGTTTACCTTGGCATAGTTAAATAATAACAGTTCAGTACATGGACATGACATACCATGAGTCTCAAACACCATCGTTTCCTCCTTCTTATATAAATTTAGTGTTTGCAAAAGACCACCGAAAAATAGGTCAATTTAACACCGACATAACACCGACTGTTACGGAATAGTCCCGGGATCGTTAATAGTTACGCCCCCAACATTTGCATCGCCCAATCATCAGTAACGTCAGTACATCAGTAAAACAAGGCGAGTCACTGAAGGGACACGATTAGCTTAATGTTAGCGCTAGCCTGTTACATTGCAGTCCAAAAGATTTCACTTACCACATAAACAGAGAGATTACTGCGCTGATGATGGTGAAAGATGGAGAAATAACTGCACGGATGATGGCGAATGATTTACAGATCCCAAATATCAGGCAGCTGAGCGTGTGTGGTAAGTAACCTAAGCACTCCCTCTGGCCTCTGCATTATAAGGTTACACAGAGCACATGGATCACAGTAATGTAATGAGACTAAAATGTCGGCGATTCAAAACGGCAGATTCAACAAACCACATATTAAAAGCGGCTAGAGCTCCTAATTAAATATATATTTTTGTCAATGTGCCAGCTATACAGATGAGCAGCTGTGTGAAACAGCCAATCAGAGCAGAGCTCATTAATATTCATGAAGCTTCCAAATAAGGCAATAACAGAACATTTCATTCTAGGGACAAATCCTAGGGTTGTAAATGGACCTGTAAACTGTTTCTAGAGATTTTTTTGCCCTTTCCTATGCCATATACCTTCTATGTAGATATCAGAGAACAATTTAAAATATTCTCTCAATGCATTCTATGGCACCTTTAAAATATTCATAAATCAAGAAGGATTTTCAAGACGGGTAACAATTTTATTTTTTTTTTCAGAAAAATGAAACGTGTTGTGATTGGTTAGCAGTCCCACTGCATTGTGATTGGTGAACAGCTTAGATGGCGTTTCAGCCTGCCACGCCCCTTCCAAAGCAACAAGTTCTGTGTACAACTGTTAGCGCAAGCTAGATTAAAGTGATTGTTACGTTTTAAACAGGGGCGGCTGGCCCATGGTGGGCGATAGTGCATCACCCTCCTTGAGCCACACGAAAAAAGAGAGGTGAAAAAGAGTCTTATTTTGCTGGTCCTAGTCTGCATATTACTGTACAATCAACAGCCTGAATGTCACTTTCCAACCAAAAACCCCGCCCCCTTGGGGCGATCTCAGTCAGATTGAAAATTGCCCCAGCCGGTCTCATAGAGTTATATTGTGAGATTTTTTTTTTCAAATTTTGAACCCTACAATGCATTTCAATGGGCACCAGGAGGGCTCGCCCCAACGTGATTTCGTAATACGCACTGATGCGTGCTCGAAGATGTACAGCACGCACGCGTAGCGAGACGTCTGAATGCATTGGCCATGCTTTCAATGGAGAGGGAACTTGTCAGGAACATGCCTGATTTTAATGAGAGGGTAATTGATCACTTTGCCTGCTTAAAAGAGAGGCGAGCAAAATTTCAATACAAGTGATGTGTGTTATTAAATGGTGCATTGTTTATATTATCACGGTCGTAGCCATGAGGTCACCGAGTTCCGGACCTCGGTCATTTTTTATATTCAAAAATAAAATGTCAGTTCTTTAAATGATTATTTAGCCGTTTAAACCACCTCATATCACATAAGTGTTTGCAATTCATGTTGCTGCGAGAAGCTAGCGTAGTGAACGGGGCTTGAAAACGCGTTGAATGAGAGCGCGGGTGCAGCAGCCTCCGTTTGTTGCCAGATCCACCTATTATACGTGTTTTTTGACTCGTTTGTCCAATTTAGTGTGACACTTTGGGACGTTGTCTAAAAAGATATTCAATATTTTAGCGTTTCTAATTTGCTACTTAAATCTACAACATACCATAAATCAAAGCACATGACAGACAGTTCTTGGAGAACACCTGAAATGCGTGACTGAATGAACAATACTTGTCTATATTGGAAGTACACAAGCTGCGGTTCAGCTGCGCGCGACAAACGCTTCCAGTGTGAAAGGAAAATGGATGCGCGCCGCTTCTGCTCTGCTTACGTGTGCAGTGTGAAACCGGCGTTAGTTTTATGCCACACTCTAAAAACTCCTGGGTTATTTCTTTAACCCATTTTCTGGGTTATTTGTGTTGGGTTAAAATTATGGGTTATTTTTTCAGAGAGTAACCATTTTCTGGGTTATAGGGCTAATATTTTGACCCAACTCCTGGGTTGTTTAGGTTTATGGGTTATTTTTCAAAGAGTAACCCATGTTCTGGGTTCACGACCCTTCCCCCCGCCCCCGCTGTTGTTCTGGTATTTTCTCACAACAGTCGTTTGAAATAACCGTCACTTGAACTTCACGCTCGATCCTTTTTGGCCTGGGCTTCTTCGGTACAACTTCGTCGCGTATTCAAGGTAAGCAAGTATTTTCAGTGTCAATGTAACGTAAACTTTTCTGTGTCCATGTCCCCGTTAGTAGTTTAGCACCGTTTGCTGAAAAAATGACCATGGCTTATCATGGTAATTCTGTGGTTAGCATGTAGTCACCCGCAGATATGTAACTAGTTTAAAGTCCGTGTAAAGTGAAAGTAAATGTGTTTTGAGTTTTTCAGACTAAAGAAGAAAGTGTAATTAACCACCCAGCCAAATTTGAATGATTAAAAATAACGATAAGTTCATGAAATTCGATGTCAAAATGGTTGAAATGCTTTTTACACATCGTTGAGAAATACATGTATGACCTAAATGACTGAATTCATTTTACACGGTGTTTAAATTCTATTTTTCATAAATTGTGCTGTACTTATCTCATTGTTTTAATACTCGTGGTAATACGATAAGTACAGTGCAGCTAGTGGAGACTTCATGCCGCGTTAAGGGGGTCGTACACCGGACGAGAAGCCGCCCTCGCTGCGTCTTGGACAACTCGAGGTATCGCGTACTTTATCAGTTTATGGCCAGCAATATTGTTACGTTTAAGGATATTATGGGTTTAGATAATGCCAGTACTATGTTATGATTGTACTGTATAATTAAAGACCATTGCTGAGACTGCAGTCTTAACACTTACTGTCTGTTAACTAAATTAAATGAGAATATCACCTGAAAATCCAATAACATTAGCAATTTTTCATTCAAGTAGCCGATTTCTGTAAATTAATGTAAAACTAAATTTATGTTGCAGCACATGGTGAAGTCAGTATATACATTAACGACGATTTGTGAGAAAGAAGAGTAAATTTAATATAAGCTATGTACATTTACGCGCTCAAGTTTATTTCAAATGTAGGCGCGCGGCATGCACACCGCAGGTCATGTGACATGAACTAACCAATTAGCTTCATCCTTTCCCTTAATAGCATTGAAAGCACTTCCAAGCCGGAGAAACAGTTTATCATAGCTGTACAGGAATAAATATTTTTAAATAAATTTAATAACAGAGCTACTGCAAATGATTTTTAATGCTGAAAATCCATTTATCCTTTCCTGAATCTTCCGCGTGTTTATGGAGAGCGCAGGTCATGGTTGCTTAGCAACGGCACACGCTTCTGGAGCACAAGCGCACGAGCGCTTTGTTGATAGGAGGAAAGCGGCGCGCCTAGCGTTTTCCACGCGTTTTTAGGCGCGACATGTGAACGGCCCCATAAAGAATAATGTGTTTATTTTAAATACCCTTCTCGTCCAGTGTGCAACCCCCTTTAGCCGTGGCTAGAGCGACGAGGCAACACAATAGTTGAGTTATGTTAACCAGCTGCGCTGTGCTTATCATATTATACAGTGCTCTACTGGCTTAAAGGAACACTCCACTTTTTTTGGAAATAGGCTCATTCTCCAACTCCCCCCGAGTTAATAAGTTGATTTTTACTGTTTTGAAATTCATTCAGCCGTTCTCCTGTTCTGGCGATATCACTTTTAGCATAGCTTAGCATAAATCATTGAATCCTATTAGACCAGTAGCATCACGTTCAAAAATGACCAACGAGTTTCGATATTTGTCCTATTTAAAACTTGACTCTTCTGTAGTTATATCGCGTACTAAGACCAGCGGAAATGTAAAGATACGGTTTTCTAGGCCGATAAGATTAGGAACTACACTCCCATTCCGGCGTAATAGTCAAGGAAGTTTGCTGCCGTAACATGGCCGAAGCAGGCGCAGTAATACCACACAGCACATGTGCAAATGTTTACTTCCGTCAACATATCCAACGTGCATGCACAGCACAGACAGCGTTCCTCGCCATGGAGACATTTGTGAGAGACGATTTAGAAGATATTTACTTTGGTGCAGATCCTAAACCGTATCAATTTGAACCAGAATTCACTGAAGCTAAGGTTTTGGTACGCGAAAGACAAGAAAGTGTGTCTGAACTGCCTTGGACAGAAGGGATGAGGAGAGCAGATTCGCGCTGGTGGGGCTTGCCAACCCATGCCAACTAAAAGTGAGTGCCTGTGTTGTCGCGAGTGGGACTAGGTATTGCCATCGATGGCAAGGGTGGATCTACCTGATGAGGAAGTGTCAGGTCGCAACATCCGAGGACTTGGATGCAATGCTGCATCCTGCAATAGTCGATTTTTTTTTCCGGTTTGACAAAATAAACTAGAAAAAACGTCACACGCCGAGTGGACCTAATGGCCAGCTGTCGCAAGAGTAAGTTATTCCTGCTACATTATATAATATAAAGATTTTAAATGCATACTGTCAGTTTGCATTTTCAGGCTTACATTCATGATGTACACTTTTACTCAAAACTGACTTTAAAACACCACCGACTGTTCGCAATAACTTTCTTTTGCAATCACACATGGAATTTGGTCATAGCAAATACTAAGCCAACTGTTCGCCCAAACCTAGTCGTCAGGGGTTGCATTTCACAGGTAACGTTAGCAATTAATCATGTTTCACTTACAGCCGTGGGCGATGCTCCTTGTTGTCCTGTCTGTAACGTTAGTTTGAAGATTGTTGGGATCGCCGTGTCCTTTAGACGCCGTGCTGTAGTATCGGTAAAACTATCCAAATAGTCATCTGGTTCAAAATCCTCGGAGCAAACACGCCATTTCTTGATCGTTTCTAACGGTGTTTTGAGATCTATGTTCAGAGCAGCCAGCCATTGATTCATTAGTCGAAATTGCTTTTTTTTTCGTGGGAATTCTATGAAAGATGGTAGTAGATTACGTCTTCGACTTACTATCACAGCCCCTTACAATGCACATAACCATAGCTAATCACACACAGGTAAATCCAGCCACTAACAATTTACCAGCTGCAACTCTGACAGCTGCAACAACCGGAATTACACAAACTTAGCACCGGTCACATTGGAAGTTACCTAGCTGGGATCTAATTTCAGGCGCTGTGTGATATTAATGCGCCTGCTTCGGCCATGTTACGGCAGCAAACTTCCTCGACTATTACGCCGGAATGGGAGTGTAGTTCCTAATCTTATCAGCCTAGAAAACCGCTGCTTTACATTTCTGCTGGTCTTAGTACGCGATATAACTACAGAAGAGTCAAGTTTTAAATAGGACAAATATCGAAACTCGTTGGTCATTTTTGAACGCGATGCTACTGGTCTAATAGGATTCAATGATTTATGCTAAGCTATGCTAAAAGTGATATCGCCAGAACAAGAGAACGGCTGAATGGATTTCAAAACGGTAAAAATCAACTTATTAACTCGGGGGGAGCTGGAGAATGAGCCTATTTCCAAAAAAAGTGGAGTGTTCCTTTAAGTGGTAAGAGTTAAAGAAACGTGTCAGGTCTTCAAATTGTTGCTAACTTCTATTGCTATGTTTTCTCCAGGTCATTTTAAATGGACAGCTTTGTCGCTGATAAGCTAACTGAGTGGCGGCTGTCTGAGCTGATAGAGAATTTTAGAGGTGAGTGTTTTACTCTTAACTGCCCTCACATCATCTCTCTATACCTAAACATTTTTTTCTTTAATACGTTTTAAATGTGTCAGTGCAAGATTTTGTGACAGTCACAACTTCTTTGACAGTGGGGAATGCATATCTATAATAACCCTTTTAGTTAAAAGATACTTGTGCCTTGTCTTTTAGCTGTTATGCATAATAATGGGCCAGATATTCACCTTTGCATTAATGTCATTATTACACTTGTTAATGAAAGAAAAGATAGACAGTATAGACTGTATGGAACTCATATGGAAACTGATGCTCATTTAACTTGATGCTTTTTTTTTTTTTTTACAAAGATGTGAATGCACTTAATAAGAAAATGGTGTCTAATGAGATGAGTGGGTCATACAAGACATAATATATTGTATGTGTACATGTATCATTTCCGTTAATTTTGCTTTTAGCCCTTTTAACCCCCTAATTGTTCCTTATCTGTACCTGATGTGTGTTATCTCTACTGCAAAACTTTGTAAAAGATTAAAAATGTCTGTTCATTTTCATTTACATATTTCTATAGTCGTTTTATTTTTTCACACACATACTGATACCTAGAATATTGTTAACCTACAGATGCCAAAGGGGAACTAGCGCTAACACTTCTACCCAACATGGTGCCACAGGCCGTCTACAGGGTTGGGAAGAAGACTGTCCAGCACTCCATTGAAGTGTCCCGGACAGCGTCCATACACCAAATGCCTGTAAGTACAATGGACCAGTTTCTCAGCACCACTCTGAGAGAGAATATTCTTAATTCTAACTATGCTGTAAAGTTTTATTACTCTGAGTGGTTCTCAATCCACATTTTCTTTTACACATTCATGACCCACTCAAAATGAACACACCAATTAAGAACCACAGTTCATTTGGCTTCCTTGTACAGTTAGTATCAGCATTATAACACAAACTGGTAGTCTATTATCTTGCTTACAGTTCACCTTCTACACAATATTCACATTCTTTTGTGTATCTTTCTGTCTCTGTCTGTTTTAGGTTGGAACAAATATGGTGGAATACCTCTTGCAATCAAAGCCATTCCTCTCTGTCCTGGGGCTGGGAGACCCCCAGCAATGTGCTTCTCAGGCATTTGTGATATTAGCTGGTCAGGCACTCTGTTTCGGGCAGTTGACGTGTGTTTCAAGGCATTTTATGTTCTTGATATCAACTACCCCAAGCAGTGTGCTCCCGCATGGGAGTTTCTGCAGCAAGTTGTATATCAGATTGAGGGATCTGAATCAAACCTGTCAAATTTCTTAAGACTGCCTTGCTTAATTGCAGAACTGTTTAATCGTGTTAAGCTGCAGTAAATGACACAACCAATGTTTAAAGCCTCAAGTTCAATCCAGTTATTGAATGCTGTCAAATGTTTGAGAGAGAATAAGTTGTTTATTTTTCTATTTTTTAAATGTCTAATTGTTATACAATGTTATTACAGTGTGACCTAAAATGAATAGGTCCAAGTGTGTGTGTTTTTTTTTTATTGAATTTAATTTAATGCAATAAAAATGTAAAAGTGCTTGAAGTGTGTAAGTGTTTTATTTTCTGAAATAAGGCATACTGGCATAGTTACCCAAGTTAGGTTATTTTTGACCTCTGACCTTTGGTTAAAAAGGGACCTACTAATTTCTGGGTTATTTCAACCCAGATATTTGGGTTGTTCTTTTGACCCAGAAGTTGGGTTATATTAACTACAATGTTGGGTTATTGTAACCCAGCATTTGGGTCAGGTATTTAACCCAGAAGTTGGGTCAAAAAGAATAACCCATTTTTCTGGGTTGAAATAACCCAGAAATTAGTTGGTCCCTTTTTAACCCAGGATTTGGGTCAAAAATAACCCATTATGGGTTAGTTTTGACCCAGGAGTTTTTAGTGTGCAGTGTCATTATTCTAACGTTATTTTTTATAACTTGTTATAAAATAAAAATTCCCTCAGCTAAAAAAAACAAAAAGAACTTTCCATGTAAAACATTATACTGAATAAAAAATCTTTCACAATCATCTACATGTCTGTCTATTTTGAAGTTTAGGCTATATGTAGTGCATTTGTGGGTGTTATTATAGCACAATTCTTAACACCTTACTTCGGACCTCACTAATTTTCAAACCCTATTTACAGCCTTGTATGTTATATGTTGTATTCTTCAAATGTTGAATTTTAAATAGTTTTATACTACAGAGCCGTTGAATGCTTGAATCTGATTTGAATCTGGCCAAACTAATAAATACAGTAAACATCAGGATAAAAACGACAGATTATTTCCATGTTTTTTCCACAATATATTACGTTTTATTATGTACGGAAAGCACAAACTCTATTTCTCTCGCCCTCTCTCACTCACCTCACAGACGCACACACATAACGTTACAGTTTGCACTCGCGTTAGCATTCGCTCTAACGTTGTTAGCGCTGCTCTGACGATTAACAACTTAAAAACGGCATGACAGCTCTCATACGCTAGGTAACAACGGCGTGGTCTTGAAGAAAATGAACTTAAAGTTTAACTGTTAGTAGAGACGATGCTGCCAGTCACCCTTGAGAGACACAGACGTGAGAGGTAAAGTCATACACTTAGTTTCTCTCCCTCACTCTTTCCGTCTGTCTGCTTGTCTGTCGGTCTGTCTAAACGTCATTATTAACGGCATTATTTTGCTATTAACAGCCCAAGCGTCGTTACTAGTTCTAAAATGACGTTTTGGAACTAGCAACAAAGCTGTTGAATGAGCTGCGTAAGAAATTAATCCTACTCACAATAGCATTTTAAGGATAAAAACCGGACGAATGTCTTGAAATATATCACTTGATCGATGTCTTGAGGTGTGGTAACTGTAGTATAAGCGGAATAATTGACTTCGGGCCGTAGAATTCTACGAAAATAATGCACACTCCACTTCGCGTCGTGACCGCATCACCACCTCGGGTGTGCATTATTTTCTAAGAATTCTACGGCCCGAAGTCAATTATTCCTTACGTATTGATTGCATATTGGGAAGCCAAATTTATACTGAATATGTTCTGAAAAGATTTGATTAATTACAGTTTTAATGATATGAGAAATAAAAAGTCTTTAATTGTAAAGCAGTATTGCTTTTTTTTGCTTTTTTTTTTACTCTTAGAGGGCAAACTAGTTGATGACAATGTGTCTCTTGATGGCCATGGTGGAAGTGTTTCAGTGTATTTGAGACCATTGCGATAAATTTAATATAGCTATTCAAAATACTGTACAGTTTGTATAATTCATGCCTGATGTTGCCATCTAGGAACAGGGAAACCAAATCAAACAATGTAATGTAATGCTGTAAAGTTGGCTATCTGAATTTTATCATAATTGTACCCATTAAAGCGGTTATCTTTACCATCATCTGAACAGTTGCCCCCCCCCAGAGATATTTGTCAGGAGCCGCCACTGGTTTTAAATATGGATATTTTCTTACAAAAACACATCGGTTTGCTACAGGAGGCTTTTACTGACCCCCCGGAGCCATGTGAGCCACTTTTTATTTTGGATCAATGCACTTTATTGGACTTGTTTTGGACTGATGGAGAGAAACACCAGTCTATGTCGTTCTAAAGCTTGGGAGTGCCAGGATTTTTTTTTAATATAACTCTGATTGCATTCATCTGAAAGAAGGAAGTCATATACACCTAGGATACATGAAGGGTGAGTAAATAATACCCTACAGTAGTGTTGGTCCTTTTCTTCTTGAAACTTTGGATTCGGACCTCAATTAAATGACCACACAACCTTGTTGTTTATCAAAAAACAATATGTAATTCAGCCAGGAATTTTTACAGGGGTGGTGGGAGAAAAACACAGACATTCTGGATTCGGACGGCAATAAAATCACTGTTGAATTAAATGTTGAAAAAAGCTTACGTCCCCATGAGAAACAATTACTGTCTGAATAGGACTCAAACTACATTGAATATGGGGTCACTTGCAACTAGTATAAATATGGTTTGTGGTAACCACAGAGCTTTCTATATGGTTAATTATTGGATGCCATCTGATTTTACAAGACATTTAGAATAATTTAGCATACTGTTGGGCCTATAAAGTTTATGCTGATTTATTACATTTGAATGTAGATTTTAACCCTTAAATGCATACCTCGTGTCTTTAGCGACCCGAAACGTCATTCACTAGCCTCTCCCTCCTTTATTTTATAAGTTTGACGTCAACTTTCTTAGTATTCCTCAATCTATTCATTATAAACAATATAACTAGAAAAAATATATATATAAAATGTCTGTTTTCTGATTTTTTTTTTTTTGGTTGTTGTAAAAAGTGTATAGGGTCGCTACAGACCCAAGGGGTGTAATAGTGTAATTATATATGCGCAAAAATATGTACATATCTGATGACTAAATATGTGCAATTTACCTTCATTCCTCGAGGTGCCACTGTTAGTAATAGACAATAATGAGGTGATGTTTCACTAAAAACTATTGCAGGCATAAAACAAAAGAATATCACCAGCAGAAATTTAACTGGTTTGAATGGCTTTACTGCAGAGCAATTACTGTACAAAAAAATATAAATGTCACTGTTATTTGATGGAGGATGTAGTGAATAAACTGCCAGTGATCAAAAGATTGACTTTGAAGTCATTGAAAAGGATAGTTTTGAGATTATGACTGAGATCACGGATATCAGCCAGATGCTGAATGTACTATGGAAGTGCGTTCTGAGGATGATGGTGATCGATGCTCAAATTGATTCCTTCTAAGTTTCAAAAGGTAACGAAATATGCTTTATTTTATTCTTCTGTAATATTGTTCTTAAAATATCAAGAGAGTTTTTTGCTATTGCAGAAGTTAGAGATCCATCTGTGCTGGATATATAGGTCCGGGTCGCTAAAGACCCGAATATGTAATAATGATTGGCGAAACATTCATGCATTTAAGGGTTAAAGAGATTTTATTGCTGTGTTGGTCACTACAGGTTACCTCTGGGTCCTGAACCAGTTGAGAACCAATTCACTAGTCAGTGGTAGAAAGCGTTGTTGTGTGGGTGGCAATTCAGGCCTTTAATAGGCTTAGATAACAGAGAGACCAAAGAACTCATTGAGTCTCAGGTCAAAAGTTGTTTCTAGTTTTAGGATAAACTACACTCCACCTTTAAAATGCATTTTGACAGTTTAGAGGAGCCTGGTTGAGACAAGAAGACCAGGTCTTGAGGAGTGGAGCTTTATAGTCACAAGTACAGTAAGCGTCTCTCTCTATAAACACTGAATGGATGAACTGTACAATCCAATTACAGAATTCACTCCTCCAAGACTTCTTAGCAAACCTCATAGTATTGTAACTTTGATGAGGTGTTGACATGGGGTAGGGGCAATACTCGCTGTTGTGAGGTTGTTGGGTCGCATTCTTTAACGTGTCTAGTCTTGAAGGAAAAGCTTAAGCTTGTAAACAACTGAGCGACAGAAGTCTCAAAAAGGTGCTTAAAAATGCATTAACACCAACATGAAAAAAATCTGTCATTTACTCAACCTTACATCATTCTTTCTTCTGCAGAGCAGTCTATAGAATGAAAATCAATGAGGTCCAAACTTGAATTATATTTTTCAAAATAACTGAATTAATTCATCCCTTTCCCAAGAGTAAATTGCTGGAATATACGTATACTGCAGTAAAATAATTGTATTATAAATCTTGGAAACTAAACCACTAGAGGGAGTATTAATATCCAACCACTCCCACAGAGGATGCAGTAACACATCGGTAGCCCAGGGAACACCGTAAGCCTTTAAAGCTGACCTTAGTCTCAAATATAGAAAGAAAGAAGATCCAGGTAAAGAGAATTCTGCACTTAGTTCCTGAAATGATTTGAGACCATTATCACAATAGATGTCATTCAATGTATGAACCCCAGCATCAGACCAAGCTTTAAAAACAAAAGGTTTGTTACCCGTGCATAAACTGTCATGACTCTGGGCTGCAGCCTTTCCCTCCGCCACACGATGTCGCTGTCTTTCCTCACACACCTCACTTCCTGAATCGGACACATCTGTTACTTGTTTCCTCCACAGCTGTTTCTGATCATCACTGGGCTATATATATATCTTCCCTCTCCCAACACTTGGTGTGGTAACATTGTCTTCTGTCTTCTGTGGATTTTATGTTCTTGATCCTGGCCTTTGACCTTGTTTTATGTTTTGCTCAGTTTATGTTTCAGTTTGTGTTTAGTCTACCGTGTTGGCTTTTTGGTTTGTTTTGTTATTATTTTGTGTTTAATTAATAAATATTTCTTACCCAGCATTTGGACCCAGACCCCTTTGTATAACGTGACAGAATGTTACCACCTGCAATGGGTCCAGCGGGGAGTAATTTTTTCTCAGAGGAGGCGGAGGCGGCGTCGGCCGCTCGATTCGAGGTTATTTACATCTACCTGGCCAAGATGTAAGCCTGCAGGGCCGAGACGGTGCGACTGCGTTCCCGCTTTGCGGTGGGGGCGGAGTGGCTCTTCCGCGGAAAGACGGCGGTGTCCGTCTCCAGGCCGGACGCGGCGGTGTCCGCTATCTCGGTGCCTGACGCGGCGGTGTCCGCTATCTCCGGGCCGGACGCGGCGGTGTCCGCTATCTCGGTGCCTGACGCAGCGGTGTCCGCTATCTCGGTGCCTGACGCGGCGGTGTCCGCTATCTCGGTGCCTGAGTTGCCTTCCTCCGTTCCTCCTCCCTCCAGACTTTGGGAACGTCTGGGAGCCGTTCCGTAGGGAGGGGGTACTGTCATGACTCTGGGCTGCAGCCTTTCCCTCCGCCACACGATGTCGCTGTCTTTCCTCACACACCTCACTTCCTGAATCGGACACACCTGTTACTCGTTTCCTCCACAGCTGTTTCTGATCATCACTGGACTATATATATCTTCCCTCTCCCAACACTTGGTGTGGTAACATTGTCTTCTGTCTTCTGTGGATTTTATGTTCTTGATCCTGGCCTTTGACCTTGTTTTATGTTTTGCTCAGTTTATGTTTCAGTTTGTGTTTAGTCTGCCGTGTTGGCTTTTTGGTTTGTTTTGTTATTATTTTGTGTTTAATTAATAAATATTTCTTACCCAGCATTTGGACCCAGACCCCTTTGTATAACGTGACACATTGATTGATGCTGAAATCTGTAGTTGCTGCTTCACTTGCATGTGCTGCATTTCTTCCAACAAAAAGGGTATTTATATAGCTTCCAGTTCATCTGCAATAAAGTAGGCAAACGCCATGTGATCTGCCATGTTTGAGGGAGCAACGAGATCGCCAACTTGTCCGACTTGACGGCTCCGTTTTCAGCTCCTCCCCGACTGCTTTCGGCTAATCTCGCCGATCGGTCTGCGCAGCGCAGCATGAGCTCGAACACACCTTTTGTTTCAAGGGACAAGGGGAAGGGGCGAGGGGTAGGCGAAGGGGTAGAAAATAGAATTGGGATTGGGCCTAAGTGTTTATACCTAAACTATAAGCTTTTATCACAGTACTTATGTTATTTAAATGTCTGTAACAAAGAACTATATGGTTAAAAAGACTGTTTGTGTTGCCTTCTGAAACAGCAGCATTAAGAATGCAGATTTGAATGTCTTCAATAACTTTCACATAGTAAGGGTCAGTGGAGCACGTGAAACAGTTGTAATAGACAATGCTGAATTATTGTCATTCATGAATACGATTGCGTGGGTGTTTGAATAGAGATCATGATTTTAATGATTAGTCATACAGCTCTAATGTAAACACTTCTAAATGTTTTGCCATGATATCTTCACGTTCTCCCAAGACCAGTCAGATCTCGCGGGACACCATCGGCTCTCGCGAGATCTCGTGCCACGAGACATTCCTATGGCTATGTCGGTATATTACCTACAGGCACCTATTTTTCTTAATTAGGCTAACTAAAGTTCACTTGCGCTCTTGCGCTTCTGCCTCCGCTATGGTCGTGTCAGTCATCCCCTCTTGTGCGCTGTTGTTCGTGCTGTAAAGCAGACGATTGTCTGTTGTCCCACTGTACTACCTTAATTTTATTTATATACAGATTATTTCTAATGTTTTAATAAAAAACGACGGTGGGGCGGTGGGCAAATTTAATCGTTAAATGGTCGAACACCGTGAGAAAGCGACTTTTTTAAAGCGTTATTTTTATCTAGTTGACATCAACATTTTACTTAAGCATAGGCTGTGCACACTTATAATAACTTAAATCCTGGCGAAATGAACCGTTCCTGTGGCTGATATACAGTACAGTAAAAATTGATTTCTCACCCTCGATACCTTCAGCCTATTTGCATTACAGTATTTGCACTTAACATCGCGTGTCCAAAACTGAGCATAATGTCTAAAAGAAACATTTTAACTGCTGTGCATTTACTTGACTAAACATCGATCTGTTGTTCTTTGCGCTATCTGGGTACCGCAGATACCCAGATTAAAAACCATTCAGCAAAACAAAACATGCTGGGTGCAGATTAATATTTATGAAATAAATATTTTTGTGAAACGAGTTAGGTTGAACAGAAGAAAGCCATCATTTTGTTGAAAAAAAAATATAATATCTTATTTTTACTTATTTTAATAGGAACAGGTATAGCAACCTGTATTCATTAAAAGAAACAATAAATAACAGGAACAAGCTGTAAATTATTTTAAAGCCTTAAATGTTTTGTTTGAATAATTTGTAACTATTTGTACCTATATGTACATGTGATTTTCTTATTGCTTTTTCTATTTTATTATTTTTAAGTGTCTTGGTTTATTATATTTTGATGCAATTAAAAAATTATGTTATTGCCCTTATATGTTCGTTGTTTTAGATATATATATGGTTTTAAAGAGTGCAAAAGAATGAAAATAAATAAATAATGGTCTTTTATTTTGTTGAATGAACAATAGTCACCATTCCATATTTGGTTGACCAATCTGCATAAAGGGGCGTCTTGTGACGCCCACGTGGAAAACGAATTTTGAAGTTGTTTATCCCTTTTCTACCGTGAACCAAAAAAAAAAAAACGAAAAATAGAGCCAAAATCTCGTTTTTTCGTTTTCTGAACAAATGAAAAAACGAATAAAGGAGCCATTTTCTTATTTCTGCTTATTTCGTTTCAATTTTAAAATCAAATGAATAAAACGTACACGGACCCTAAAATGTTCACGGACCCGTTTCACAATACTCCTACCTTTCTTTTCCTGCGTCGCACAAAAGCTCCATGAGAGCAGCAAGGTAAAAAACAATCCGATCTCAGTTGGTCCTGCCATTTCTTATGTTTGTAACCTCTCAGAGTTCACTCCATAGTTAGAAGGGCTCTTCTTTCAAGGGTTTCTAAATGTTCAGAGATCTTGCCTTCTCTTCTTCTTGAGAAAACTCGCTCGACTTGGCTGTAAACTTTGACAGCTCCTCCTCCGCGCTCACGAACCTCAGCAGTGATAGAGAGTCGAGTACTGCTGGATTGAGCTGCGCTCGTGACGTCAGCAGCAGGGAGGATCGTGCGTGTGCTTTACGGCGTTCAGAAAGATAGGAAGGTGAACTTCAGGTAGGTTAGAGTGGGGGGAAACGCCCCCTTAAGGAAAATGTGACATTACAGTGAAACAAAACATAAATGTGACTAGAACTGCCATCCCGGTTGAGTGACTATGGCAGGAGTTATTCACCAAATATTAAAATTTCTCAGCCTTCATAATTAATTAGTATTTTGACTGAACATATTTTTGTACAAAGGGAGCGTTTTGCCCCAGCAGTGGGGTAAAATACCCCCTTTATTACCAACCAGTTTTCTTCATAGATCAACAGCAAAATGAACAGACTATAGTTTTTAATCTCTAAAAGTAAAAGGCAAGTATCAACATGTATCAACATGTATATATATTAATATTTATTTGAAGAATGTCCAAAATATCCAAATTTTTTAACATTTATATTTATACATATAACTATAAGCCATGCAAACAAATATGTTGAGGTAATTTTTTTTATTGTGTTCAAAATATTTTGATTTTACCACCTATTTATACTGCATTAAGTGTAAAACAAAGGATTTGATAGACAGAAATATGTTATTATAGTAATTATAATAGAGAGAAACTATGCCCTCTGGGGGGCGTTTTACCCCTCAGCGTAGGGGGCGTTTTACCCCACAAGCTATGTCTTTTTTTTTTTTTAATTTTTAAAATACAATTATATTCCTTATAAATAACATATCTTCTCAAACTACAGACTTCAATATTTATCTATTATACATCACTGTGGTATCCTACAGAACTATATTCTCTTAAACACTTGTTTACTAATATCTGAAAATTATAGCATTTTCCATGAAATCCTCTTCTCTTCAAACACGTCGCTGGTGTCAGCTTTTTCAAGGAGATTTGTTTATCCGTAGTTGTGCATAGCAACAGTGAAAATGTATCTTGATTTTCTCTAGTGGTTATTTTGGGAAAAACAGGTAGTGGGGGGGGGGTTTCCCCCACTCTACCCTACTTATTGAGTTTGGAGTTTGTGACATAATTCCGATGCCGAATGAAATCTTTTAACCTGCTGTCAATCAGCAATGAGGGCCAGTATGAAAGAGAAGTAGCAAACAAACACGGGAACACTTTGCTTCTGCGTATGTTTTTGTCACAAACTAATATTCCCATATTTATCGACAACAAATTAGATCTACAGCGTCTGGCACTCAATGGCAAGTGCAGAAAATGCTGTTGTTACAGCTTAATGCATCAATGAATTGTAAAATAATAGAAATATATTGTGGTTGTAACCAGTGTTGGGCACATAACTAGTAATTTAACTAATTACTAATAAGATTTTAGTAATAATATTACCATCCACAAAATAGCTTAGTTACTTAGTTACTTTTGATGCCTTAACTCTGCTGAATTAACATTCAACAATTAAATAATTCCTAGATTTATTTTCATGATTGACATGACTGGCACATGCATGTTAGTGTCCCTAGTGCAGCAGGCAAGCTTGTTTTTTTTGTTTGTTTTTTTTTTGTCTACAAAGTGTGCCAACAACTACAAATTTGTTATGTTTATATTATATCTGATCTAGTGGAAGATTCATAATCTGTGAATCTTCCACTAACTGCAATGTTAATTGTAATGCATCTATCTGTTAATGCAACTACCTTTGGGAACTGTCATCTCCAATCTCCAGAGAGCAGGCACACAGATTGTGAGGGATGCTGCTGCGACTGGGGCAGCCAGGAAAACACGGAGCGGATTAGAGGAATCAGTGGATCTTGGATCTTTAGCGGAGCGGTAAGGATCAGTGATGCCACAGAACTAAAATTTGATGGAGCTGGAGCATCACTTAAAGGTGCCATAGAATGCATTGAGAGGGCAAAAAATCTCCAGAAACAGTTTACAGGTCCATTTACAACCCTAGGATTTGTCCCTAGAATGAAATGTTCTTTTATTGCCTTATTTGGAAGCTTCATGAATATTAATGAGCTCTGCTCTGATTGGCTGTTTCACACAGCTGCTCATCTGTATAGCTGGCACATTGACAAAAATATATATTTAATTAGGAGCTCTAGCCGCTTTTAATATGCGGTTTGTTGAATCTGCCGTTTTGAATCGCCGAAATTTTAGTCTCATTACATTACTGTGATCCATGTGCTCTGTGTAACGTTATAATGCAGAGGCCAGAGGGAGTGCTTACGTTACTTACCACACACGTCCAGCTGCCTGTCAGTGATATTTGGGATCTGTAAATCATTCGCCATCATCCATGCAGTTATTTCTCCATCTTTCACCATCATCAGTGCAGTCATCTCTCTGTTTATGGTAGGGTTGCCAGTTGCCACCCATCCCTTAAAATACGGAATTGTCCCGTATTTGAGAATGAAATTGCGCGTCCTGTTTTGAATCAGTACGGGACAGGTTTTGTCCCATATTTTTTATCTTTTTTTTTTTTAAAGCAGCGTCTCATGCAAATCATCCCACACGCATTTTATGAAGATGCCTCCTTTCCTACTTTTGATTGGGTAATACTTGATGTCAGCGTTAGTTTGATTGGTCTTTTTAACTGTCAAGATTCCGATTCCGATTCCTGGTTCTGGAATCGATTGGATTCGATTTCTGAATCGATTCCTCACTGTTGTTTCGATTCTTTTTCGATTCTTGCTTTTTTAGATTGGAGGAAGCTAATTTCGCAATGAATGCAGGATGTAAAGGTTGTATAAAGTTACCTTCTCATAATATGAAGCTTCATTTGTAAAAAAAAAAAAAAAAAATATATATATATATATATATATATATATATATATTACAATTTTTTTACAAATATATATATTATATACTATTTTTCTGTAGCTCTGACTGATTTCAAATTGTAATTTTTTTATGCATTGCCCATGTCATAACCCACAGCTCAGCAGTGGACATGCATTTATTGCATGAATAAAACAAGACGTGACATGTATAAAATGACAAAATTAGCAAACTATACACTGAAACAAAATAAACAGAACTTTAGCAACAACACTGATATAAGAGCAATTGGCGTAGCTGTCAATCAGATGCGCTCAAGGCCACTTATACGTGCTCTCTGCGTTTTCTTTCAGAGTTATCATTGGCTGATAGAAAGATTAAAATTAGCATTTATTTAAGATGTAAATAAGATCAAGACACATCATGATCTATTCTGTCGTGCAGTACTCAAAATTGTGGACAACATGAGCCAGTTCTCCCGTAAAATAACATCTGAATTGTTTTTTGAACTGGGCCATTTAAAGGAACTGTATGTAAGAAATTTATTTCAGTTAATCATAAAATGGCCCTGATATGTCACTAGACATTAAGAAATCATGTTCATTTCAAATACTTATATCACTGACAACAGTGGTCCGGCCAGGATATTGTCATTTAAAAGTGAGAGTTGCAGCCCACGACTGATGTTATTGTTGTCATTTTGTGTTTTGGTCTGAGGCTCCACCCTCCAGCCATCGACTAATCACGAAGTCAGTAGAGTTTCGTCCTCCGGGTTGCCAGCTCAGCTGCAGCTACGAACGTATCAGATAACACATGTATAACGTTACGAAACCTAAAAGCTTCCTTATGAATCCAAAATACGTTATGACAAAGTCCGAAATAACACAAGGATTTGTATAGGAGATGCCTTTGAAAGATGGCGACGGCTGAAAGCGGAGAATTTTCATCTAATTTTCTCCTGGACAGGTAAGATTCATCTATGTTTGGCTAACTTTGCTTCCGTACACAGTGGATTTTCCACAGTCGCCCGTGCTAAATGCGTTCATAAAAAGCGTTATATCGCACCACTAGCAGGGTATGAAAACAATCTATGTTCCGACTGAAATGTGGTATTACAGTACATCTTTACGAAGTATTTAGCTAATCGCCATTAGTACATTTTTGCGATACATAATTACTTCATAAAACATGTGAAGCATAAACATAATTAATAGAAGAAAAAAAAATTACTGTGTAGGACTCGTCACTTGCCATTGGAAGCTCCTCGTAGCAGCCTACGTTCCTGCTTGATCCTGCAGCTTAGCTGGCAACCTCGAGTCAGGGGGGATACACCGTTCTACAGTATTTTGAAAGTGATTGCAGTACCAGTTTTGGCCACAATCCTACATACGGTTCCTTTAATGATCTATCCGAACAAATCTTTTCGTGGAATGTATCAGGCTATAATAACTATTAGCGAGCAAGAGGCAAATTAATGGGTGCTTCTCAAACTGAAGGCTGCATCCTTAAACTCAGACGAGTTTAGTAATGAGTCGTCAATCGACATTTGATGACTTGCAGCCAAAATGCAGCCTTCATGGAATGCAGCCTTCCGTTTAAGAGGTAAGTTTTGTTGAACTGAAAACGGCTCTGAATTAGGAGTCGATTCCCTTTGAGAGGATCGATTCCAAACGTTGGAATCGACTCTCGATTCCCAGTGCCTCGGAATCGAGGAATCGATTCTTTTTGGAATCGATTCCCAGCCCTAGTCTACACCGCCGCAACAGCTAAAGTCTGTCTACACTGGACGCGACAAATCGACCGTTGCAAATCATTTAAACTTTGTGTGAGCACGTCATAAATAGAACCCGGCAGCAGATTACTGTCAGGGATTTGCCGTGTCGCCCCACGCCGCATCCAGTGTAGACAGCATAATAGGTTCTATTGTATTTTGTGCGTCGCGTCGCGCCGCGCCACCCGCGTCCGGTGTAGACACGGTGAAAATGGCAGATGCTTCTCCAGGTATTAAAAGTGGTAACCCTAGGTTAGTGAAATCTTTTGGACTGCAATGTAACAGGCTAGCGCTAGCATTAAGCTAACCGTGTCCCTTCAGTGACTCGCCTTGTTTTACTGATGTACTGACGTTACTGATGATTGGGCGATGCAAATGTTGGGGGCATAACTATTAACGATCCCGGGACTATTGCGTAACAGTCGGTGCTATGTTGGAATTGACCTATTTTTCGGTGGTCTTTTGCAAACACTAGATTTATATAAGAAGGAGGAAACGATGGTGTTTGAGACTCATGGTATGTCATGTCCATGTACTGAACTGTTATTATTTAACTATGCCAAGGTAAACACAGTTTTCCATTCTATGGCACCTTTAACCATTTCTCCTGTTATTCTGCTTCTCTATCCTGCCTTCAGAACAAGAACAACCTGAAGTAAAAAAGTGGCAGTTCCCAAGTATGATTACATCACAATTGTTAATGTAATCTATAGATTGCTCCTGCTGAATATATCCAGTTTTTTATGAAGACTTCAGATGACCAGCACCTGTGAAGAGATGACGCCAACCTTTGAGAGGACTTCAGATGAAGCTGACTCTGAATAAACTTACAAAACTGCTAAATTTTCCTTGCATTGTAATCATCATGATCACATCGTGCTTTAATTTGTTCATTGTTTCTGATTACATGACGTTACTTAACTGCATGATTTTTATAGCTTAATTTCAGAAAATTTCTGCCATATTAACATAATTTAAAACCAATACACTTGTTAACAGAACTCTTATTTGTAATGTAGATACATTCATTTTATGTAAAGCTACTAGAAACAATGTGTATACTAAAAAGTGCCATACAAATAAATGTAAATTGAACAAAACTTGATGCATCATTTCCTCTCTAGATCAGTAGGGAATTCACTCTGCTTTATGTGACTGGAGCACTCCCAAGCAGCACAGCACTTTTCAAGGACAACATTCTTTATAGTTTATTATAAATGTCTAATTGATTGCTGTAAATGAGTGCATAACAAAAGTCAACATACATAAAATATATGGTTACATGTGTAAAAATGTTTTAAGTTATTTTTAAATTAAAATATACTACAAATATATTTTTAGATATTAATAATTGAGTGGTGCACCAGATTGAAAACATTATAAAAGATTCATTTTCACTCAATCTTAAAATATCTTTACTTGTAAGACAACAAACTTAACATTTACCATGAGATCAGTCAGGGCCGTCAGTAAAACACCAATGAACATTAAGATGTGATTGCACTTGACTAACGTAAAAGTTGTAAGAACACACACACACACACACACAGACATATATATTGTGTCGGGGTGAAGGACCACAGGACAGAGAACCCACTTTAGCAGCCCCGGAGGGTGGATTTATTGAATAAAGAAACAGTGGATTGTTGCAAAAAGGTAAGTGAAGCTCGTGGTGCGGCGTGCTCTATCCTCTTCGTGCTCAAAGTGAATCCAGTGAGTGTAGAGGACCCTCCTCTACACTCACTGGATCCACTGTTTAGCTTTACATAATCGGTCATCAGCTGCTCTCTGTGGGGTAAAGGGAGAGAAAATGTTAACATCTGAGCTCTATGGAGATCTTTCTCGTCTGTGAGTCGGCAGCACGCTGCTTATATGCCGGCCAGTTGATGAGGCGCAGCTGAGACCGATTCCGTGCTGATGAGCGTGAGCTCGTGTGTTGCCAGGACGACGCTGATGATCCTTCGGGACGCTCGTCACACTCCCCCCCCCCCCCCCCTAAGCATCGACCTGGTCCTGTGGAAGATGTTAGTTAGTAGGGGAGAGATAGGGGGTGGGTGGAGAGTGACCCCTGACAGACCTGCGAAAGCTGCCCAGATCCGAGAGAGTCCGTCTGCGTTGGTGTTTGAGGCCCCGGCTCGGTGTTTGACATCGAAGTGGAAGTCCTGGAGCGCGAGGAACCATCTGGTCACCCTGGCGTTGGTGTTTTTGGCCTTGGCCATCCACTGTAACTGCGCGTGGTCAGTGACCAGGGTGAACTTCCGGCCGAGGAGGAAATACCGCAGCTCCAGGACTGCCCACTTGATAGCCAGGGCCTCCTTCTCCACGGTGGCGTAGTTTCTCTCGGCTGAGGTCAGCTTTCAGCTGATGTAGAGAATCGGATGTTCCTCACCTTCTTGGACCTGGGACAGGACCGCTCCCAGGCCGGTATCCGAGGCATCCGTTTGCAGCAGGAAGGGACAGCTATAGTCTGGGGCACGTAAGACGGGTTCGGAGGTAAGGGCGGTCTTGATCTGTTGGAATGCCTTTTCTGCCACAGGAGACCACAATAACTTCTCCGGCTGTCCCTTCCTGGTCAGGTCTCTCAGAGGGGCGGCTAAAGAGGAGAAGTTAGGGATGAAACAGCGGTAGTAACCCGCCAACCCCAAGAATGCTCGTACCTGGGTTTTGGTGCGTGGTCTTGGGGCTTCCCTTACGGCCTCCACTTTCTTCTCCTGGGGTCGGATTAACCCCCTTCCAAACCGGTAACCCAGGTACTTCGCTTCGTCGAAGGCTAGGTGGCACTTGCGGGGGTTGGCGGTCAGCCCAGCCTTTCGAAGCTCTGTTAGCACCCTCCGGAGTCGGTCAATGTGGTCCTCCCATGCCTCGGAGTGGATGACGACATCATCCAAATAGGCTGCGGCGTAGGACTGGTGTGGTCGGAGGATGATGTCCATCAGTCTTTGGAAGGACGCTGGAGCTCCATGAAGACCGAAGGGGAGGGTCCGGTACTGCCAGTGACCGCTAGGCGTGGAGAAGGCCGTCTTGGGCTTTGCGTCTTCTGAGAGGGGAAGTTGCCAGTACCCTTTCGTCAGGTCCAGGGTGGAGATGTACCGGGCCCGTCCCAATCGGTCTAGTAACTCGTCCACCCGAGGCATGGGGTAGCTGTCGAACTCTGATACCTCATTGAGCCGTCTGAAGTCATTGCAGAACCGGAGGGTGCCGTCTGGTTTGGGAACCATGACGATGGGGCTGGACCAAGGGCTGCGCGATGGTTCAATCACCCCTAACTTCAGCATTTGTTGTATTTCATCCTCTATAGCCTGCCGACGAGCCTCTGGGATCCGATAGGGGCGCTGTCGAACGATGACTCCAGGTGGGGTTCGGATGTCATGATGGAGGATGTTGGTCCGCCCAGGGAGAGGTGAGAACACATCGGAGAACTGACCGATCAGGTGTTGTAGGTCTCCCTTCTGGGCCGCTGATAGCTGGGGGTTCCAATCCACAACCACGGGTTCAGAAGTGCTGAAGGCAGCGAGCTGGACCCTAGTCCCGACCCACTTCTTGAGGAGGTTGACGTGGTACAATTGATCTGTGCGTCTTCGCCCCGGCTGTCGTAGACAATACGTGACTGGGCCGACCCGTTCGACTATGGTGTAGGGCCCTTGCCAGTTGGCCAGAAACTTACAAGCGGCGGTCGGGACCAGGACCATGACTCGATCTCCTGGCTGGAATTCCCGTGGCTGGGCGGTGCGGTTGTAGTGACGCTGTTGGCTTTGTTGGGCTTTTACCAGATGTTCCCGGACTAATGGCATCACCCGGTCGATCTTTTCCCTCATCTGATGGACATGCTCAATGACAGAGCGGTGATGGGCAGGCTGCTGCTCCCAGGCCTCCTTTGCCACGTCGAGGAGGCCCCGGGGTTGTCGTCCGAAGAGTAGCTCGAATGGGGTGAAGCCAGTTGAGGCCTGGGGAACCTCACGGATGCCAAACAGGACGTACGGCAGCATCAGGTCCCAGTCCCTTCTGTCCTCTGCCGTTACTCGCCGAAGCATCCGCTTGAGGGTCTGATTAAAGCGTTCGACGAGTCCGTCCGTTTGCGGGTGGTAGACCGTGGTCCTCAACTGCTTCACCCGCAGCAGCCTGCAGAGATCTGCCATTAGCCGGGACATGAAGGGAGTACCTTGATCGGTCAGTATCTCAGTTGGTATGCCAACGTGGCTAAACAGCTGGAAGAGCTCCTGGGCGATGTTTTTAGCGGTGGCTTTCCGAAGGGGAACGGTTTCCGGATACCGCGTGGCATAGTCGACCACCACTAGGATGTGTTCGTGACCCCGGGCAGACTTCGGCAGCGGCCCTACCAGATCCATCCCTTTGCCACGTCGAGGAGGCCCCGGGGTTGTCGTCCGAAGAGTAGCTCGAATGGGGTGAAGCCAGTTGAGGCCTGGGGAACCTCACGGATGCCAAACAGGACGTACGGCAGCATCAGGTCCCAGTCCCTTCTGTCCTCTGCCGTTACTCGCCGAAGCATCCGCTTGAGGGTCTGATTAAAGCGTTCGACGAGTCCGTCCGTTTGCGGGTGGTAGACCGTGGTCCTCAACTGCTTCACCCGCAGCAGCCTGCAGAGATCTGCCATTAGCCGGGACATGAAGGGAGTACCTTGATCGGTCAGTATCTCAGTTGGTATGCCAACGTGGCTAAACAGCTGGAAGAGCTCCTGGGCGATGTTTTTAGCGGTGGCTTTCCGAAGGGGAACGGTTTCCGGATACTGCGTGGCATAGTCGACCACCACTAGGATGTGTTCGTGACCCCGGGCAGACTTCGGCAGCGGCCCTACCAGATCCATCCCGATGCGCTCGAAGGGCACTTCGATGATGGGTAGAGGGATCAGCGGTGAGGGGGGAGGTTTCCTTGGGGAGGTTCGTTGGCAGGTGGGGCACGCCTGACAGAAGCGTTTCACCTCTCCATCCAGCCCCGGACAGTGGAAGCGGTCCCTGATGCGTTGGGTAGTGTTCTCTTGACCCAGATGGCCGGCCATAGGATGCGAGTGGGCCAGCTCGAGGACCGTTTCCGTCTTCGTCCGGGGCACTACCAAAAGACGTTTTTCCTCCCCCCTTCGCTGGGCGACACAGTACAGCAGACCATTTTGGACCACGAAGTGCGGGAGAGGATGCGGGGCAGGCAGGATGTTGCGGCCGTCCATGACGCGTACTTGGCTCCAGCACTGTTTGAGCCGCTCATCCTTGCGCTGCTCCCGGGCGAAGGAGCCCCCTTCTGTAGCCTGCTGAAAAACATCATAGAACACGTTAGGGTGTTGAGAAGGGGACTCACCATCTCTCCCGCTATCCGACGCCAGCAGGACCGGGCATCGAGGAGGTCTCCGTCCTGGTTTCCGTTTTGGGCGGCTCCCCCTTTGGCTGACAGGCTGAGTGGCGCTGGAGAACAGGCGGTCAAAACCTGGCCAGTCCCTTCCGAGGAGGACCGGTACTGGAAGATCCTTTACTAAGCCAACTTCTACTGGCCAGGTACCGGAGGCGGCGGAGACGGTAATTCGTCGAACGGGGACTTGTCTTGTCTCTCCGTGTACACATGTGATGGGCAGCACGGCTTTTGTATCTCCCCGAGGAGGTAGGAGGTGGGACTGTACCAGGCTGACCGCACTGCCGGAGTCCAGGAGGGCGCGGAAGGTCTTTCCGCCAATCTTCACATCCACTTCTGGCGCTCCTGCTGGTAAGTCCGCATGAACAATACAGCCTGCCAGCCAGTTCTTGCCCGGTGGTGTTGGAGCCTCGGTCGACATGGGTTCGTCGCGAGGAGAGGGAGCCGCCGGTCTGCTGAACGGTCGCGACGTACCCTCCGGCGCGCGTCGCTCCTGGACCACCCTCCGGGGAAAAGGAGGTGCTCGCTCCCCAGCCTCCCGTTGTTGGGTCGCATCCGCCAACTCAACCGCCTCGATGAGCTCTTGTAGATCGGTGGGGTTCCTCATGCTTATGGCTTGGCGGTGAGAACGGGGCAGGGCTCGCAGGAGACGTTCAATCACAACGCGCTCCGCTACTCGTTCAGCCGTGGGGTTTCCCTCAAGCAGCCAGTGACGTGCCAGGCGGGCGAGCTTGACAACCTGGGCACAGGCAGGGAGACGAGGCTTATATTCCCACTCGTTTAAAAGCTGGGCCGCACAGATTGGGGAAAGTCCCAGACGGCCGAGTATCTCTCTCTTCACGTCGTCATATCGTTCAGCTGCCGCAACAGGAAGTGAGAAGTAAGCTCGTTGAGCCTCGCCTGTAAGAAGGGGTGCCAACGCCCGTGCCCAGTCTTCCTGCAGCCAGTCTTCAGCCACGGCGATATTCTCGAACATTTGAAGATATGCCTCAACGTCATCATGAGGTGTCAGCTTCGGGATTAAACGGGCTGCTTGGGCGCGCGGTTCCTGTAGCGGAGCGCGTTGAGCGGCGGCGGCTTGAAGAGCCCTGCTCCGTTTCTCCCTGGCGGTTGGCGAGGTGCTCCACAATCTGTTGTTGGCGGATGCTGACCTCGGTAAGGCGCTGAAGAAGCTGATCCATCTTGGGGGAGGAGCGCACGCCTACTGCCGTTGACCGGGACATAGTGAGAGAAAAAAGAAAAAAAGTTCAGGTGAGTGAAAGGAGTTAGTTCTGTCCGTGAAACTTCAACAATCTGCCCACATTCTCCACCAGCTTGTGACGGGGTGAAGGACCACAGGACAGAGAACTCACTTTAGCAGCCCCGGAGGGTGGATTTATTGAATAAAGAAACAGTGGATTGTTGCAAAAAGGTAAGTGAAGCTCGTGGTTCGGCGTGCTCTATCCTCTTCGTGCTCAAAGTGAATCCAGTGAGTGTAGAGGAGGGAATCGGTCATCAGCTGCTCTCTGTGGGGTAAAGGGAGAGAAAATGTTAATATCTGAGCTCTATGGAGATCTTTCTCGTCTGTGAGTCGGCAGCACGCTGCTTATATTCCGGCCAGTTGATGAGGCGCAGCTGAGACCGATTCCGTGCTGATGAGCGTGAGCTCGTGTGTTGCCAGGGCGACGCTGATGATCCTTCGGGACGCTCGTCACAATATATATATATAAAATTATATTTATATAGAGAGGCTTACCATAACAGACCACAATGTCGTTTATATAGCAAACACGGACTTTTACCATGCTAACTTCAGCCTAAAATATGTTAACAAGGCAGGTGAGGATAGCTGACAGGGCCGTCGCCAGAAAATTTTCATGGGGGGGGGGGGGGGGGGGGCATTTCGTGTTCATAGGGGGGGCACACTTTTTATATATAATAATTTATATATAATTATATATAAAACATTAACTTGAATAAAGTTCTATATTAAAACATATTTTAAAGCATGTTTTTGCAGCGTTGAACAATAGCCGATCACAGACATGAGACATGTCTGCTTGTATGCGCAGCTTAGCAAAAGGAGACATTTTTTAAAGAATCGCGTAGGCTGTTAACATATGCACTGTCTAATATTTATTGATACATCACTATAATGTTATATGCGACTATATACTTTGCTAAAACAGTATTCTTCCATCTATATAGGTGTAGAAATTAACTCAAATTTAATGTTGATTCGGATATAGGATCGAATCTAAACTTCAGGGAAATCAATTTAGAATTAATAGTTTATATTTCCTGACCGGTCGTCCACCGAATCGGTCAAATCAATACACTTTATCAATTCCAAAGTCTATTCACGTTCATTGGCAGGAGCGTAAATAAACTTAAATATTAATTTGGGAAACTAAAGCCAGGTAGCTTGATCTAGGCAAAATAGTACTTTGTGAACACAAAAGGCAAGACAATTCTCTCAATGAAAACAATGATTTATTGAAAACTACACTAGGATTACAAAACTAAAACTACTCAAAACACGAACACATACACACACATTCACACGCACACTCATACAGTTTCAGAGATGGGATTTTATGAATTTTGAGAAGACCCAAGACTTGTTATATTACTGTTACTAGCTTCTCAAATCGCAACCTCAGAAAATCATCAAGCAGAGATCTAACTTAAACAAAACGCACCAGATTTCAACAAGAAATGGTAGACCTTGTTTACTTGCTCTTGGCCGGAATGGGGATTCCGTCCTGGCTGGAGGCTCGTCTCAGCGGATGCCTTGGTTGGTTGCTTGCTAGCCGGTCTTTCGGATGACGTCTTTCGGGAATTCCTCAGGATGAGGGTTGGACAACCGGAGTTGCTCTCAGAGTTCGATTGGCGCCTGGGTTGCGAGGCGCGTAGGCTCTGAAGGTTCAAACCGGGATGCGGAAGTCTTTTGCAGTTTCTTGTGAGTTCTGGAGGGCAAGAATGCCTTGTAGTTGGAACGAGCAGGCGATCTTCGGCAGAGAAAGTTTAGAGTCTTTCAGGATGTTTCAAGGCTCTTCTCGCTCAGTTCAATCAGGTCAAGTCGGCACTTCAAGCACAATTCAAGTCAATTCAAGCCAAATTTCTGGTTCGGGTCAGTAAGTTTTAAAGGGTCTTCCTAAGTACCACCCCGAGGGCTGCGAACCAATGGGGTGGTCACGGGGCGGGGTCCCGCACCCATGCCACTCCTCCTGGCATGTAATTTTATTTGGGATATAGATTTCTCTGCGATTTAGTTATTAACTTCTGTTAACTAGCGTAATGCATACAATACACACAAAATGAAATTCTCATTCACTCAGACAACCTGCAATCGTTATGATCTTTCGAAAGAGACTAAATACAGAACTATAAGGTTACACATGGGATACACGCTAAATAACTTGATTAATTAAGGCACAAGGTATAGTAAAATACATGAATACACGACACCCATTGACATACAGAAAGGAGGGTGTCCTATCCTTTTGCATAGTAAGTTCGAGTGATCGAAATAGCGTTCTTGGTATCTTTTTTTTTTCTGTATCATATTTGTCCGCACATCCTTTGCGCGGTGGGGTATTTCTGGGTTTTGAGTGGAAAAACCCCACGCTGCTTGAGCGGAGGTCAGTAAGAGTTCGGCGGGCCAGAACGGGCAATCTGGAATTGATCAATGTTCTTTGTTTATTCGTGACTCAGTTTATGATGGTCTCGGCCAAAGTGCGCGAGACAACTGGCTCTTTGTGGAATGTCGAGGGGGGAAGACGATCTTTGGGGAATTGTCCTTTTCCGGGAGTTTCACCAGGATCAAAAGATTGTAGTCATGAATTAGCGATTAGCTAGTTTACGCCGAACACAAATCACCGTTGTCTCCCTAATGGGATTAAGTTTATGGCCGCTCTGTTCCCTGCGGCGTAGCAAACGGACCATCGGGTAGACATCGTGACGCCAGTGTTTTCGCGCCGTTTCGGCAAATGGTTCAGACAAAAGAATCTTGATCTTCACATGGAGTATGGAGATTTGTTCATTACTTATGGTTTTTGCGTAACTAAAATCCTACATAGTCCCCCTCTTGGCTGGCGATGTTCCTGGTGCAAACATCGGCAGACACTGGAACAAGAAGGCAGGGAGAGAGAGAAAGAGAGAGAGAGAGAGACCAAGGCACTCATAAAACACAACAACATCTCCATCACTCGCTGAACTCTGGTGCAAGACTGTAGCTATTTGTGGGTATAGTAAAGGGTTTTTAAACGGTATAGGGATCGTTGGCGGGGCCGTGTGACTGGGGTTTCCCTTGGGTCGGTTCTAATAGTCAGTGGATCGACGGGGCGGCATGGGTGTGATCTCAATTAGATTCGTCGCGTTCTCGAGCTCGGGTTCAGATTCTTGGGTGGTTTTCTCGCGGCGAAAAATGCGTGGAACGCCGGAAGTACATTTATTGAGAGACTCTTGGACCGCGCTTACTCGTTTGTGGAGGAGGAAGGCGAGGGTTAGGGTTACTGCGTATCCGACGATGGTTGAGACGCACAGTGCCGTGTCGGCGGCGGACCAAGATCGAATGATTGGGGGACCGGCGGGTGGAAGGCGAGCGATGGCTTCCAAAGCCGTGTTAACGGGAGTTAAATCAATTAGTTGTAATCCTTCTACCTTGATCCTTTCCTCCAACTCAGGATCGAGGTCAAAGGAATGCTGTTTGAAGAAGGGCGAAATTTCGAGCTCAGCTTTATATTCCTCTTCGGGGAGGTGGTATAGTGCCAGGTCATCGATGTGGAGAATTGAGCCTTTAGGAACCTTGACCCAGAGGGTTTGGTTCGGCAACGTAATACGGGTAGCCGTGTCGTGCTGGTCATACGTCAGGGTAGCTGTACGCACTGAAGTACTGACCAGCCACTGGTTCCCAACAATTTCGGCTTGGGTCTCCTCCACCTGAGACCGTGGCATAGCTTCCGCGGAACAACTGGTATCGGGTCGGATGGATTCGAGGCCGCAAATACCTTCGGTGTTATCCCGGACAAAGGGTTTACTTGGACATAGATAATGAATATCTTTGGTAAGCGTACACATTTTGAGGTTAGGGGCCAGATACAACTGCTCGTTATTATCGTGGTAGGCGACGACCTCGGGAGTGTGTATTTTGACATAGGTATCCCTTTGCCAAAAGCCCACGTTCACGACGTCCTTTAACCGGTAGATGTTATTGGAGTCAATGATGGGTAAACTGAGGAGAAAGGCTATGTCTCCTGCATCTGGGTCGACATACAATGGGATGGCGCTGCCCAGGGAGTAGGCGAGATGGGCTTGAAGGGGATTAGCGGGACCAGTGGTCGAGGCGGCTAGTATGTCTTGGACTAGGCTTAGGGGTATTAGGTAGGGAGGAATTCTGCCCATGGCTAAACTGTCAATTGAGGAGCTTATCTCTCTTAACATGTCAGTCATGAGATTGGTTAACAATTGAATTTGAGCTAGGTCGTCTTGCACGACCGAAAACAGCTTATTGAGGGCATGGATTGTTTGGTTGAGCAGAGTGCTGTGGGTGTTCAAGACTGTAATGGTGCCGTTCAGTGATTTTCCGAAAGTTTGTAGGGCCAAGCTTTGGACTAGAAGCTGGTGCCGGATGTCGGGTATTTCGGCTTGGATCTCACCCACATGTCGTCTGACTGTGGCCAGGTTTACCGCATTGGCGGTAGTCATGCCGATGTTAAACAGAGTTCCTACAGCCGTGGCAGCTCCCAACAGGGCGCCCAAAAACCGTTTGGAACGTCGGTTGTACCCGCTTAACTCAGCTTGGGTTACGGTCATTTTTTGTAACTGGCGCAGCATGTGTGTCACATCTGCTTGTGCGTGGGCGAAGGCTTCCCGAGTCCAACGGGTGCCTGCCCACGTGGTCTTAGGAGATGGGAGGGTGTAGTGTGCTCGGAAAACGTCGCGGGGGTTGAATCGGACGTACACCTTTTGGGTGTAGGTTTTACAATTAGTGATCAATAATCCCGGTTGTTCGCGGAGTACGATCCCTGACGCTGGTCCGAGCGTGGCGACTTCTGGTTGGGGTACGACCCCGACTACGCAGAGCAACAGGACGGCGAGTCTGAACATCTTCCTGGTAACAGAGAACACAAAAGGGGACAGTTAGCTATGAGGACCATGGGTGGCGGAGCCGCCTTTATTGTTAACCGAGATTTGTGACAATAGTTTGCTCATAATTTGGCGCACAGTGTCAGTTCCACCTTCAGAATCTAGGCTCAAAGGAAAAATGGGTTAAGTTTTGGTGGGGCCTAGAGGAAAAGGAAAGCGGAAAAAGGGAAAAAGGGGAAACAACACACAAAGACGTTAAACGAGGTTAGACGTCTGGGATGATCGTCTCCTCGCAGAGAGGCGGTGAGGACAGGTGTAGGTGGTTTGTGTTGTGTTTGTGAAGGGGGTTGTGTGTGTTTTCCTAGGGGGATAAAACAAAACAAAAACATACAAACAAAACATAACAACTTGTGTTAGCGTGAGATGTGGTCTGGGCTTGGTCTGTGTCAGTTGGTCTGGTCTTCCCCCTCTTCTGATCTGTTGGAGCCCCAATGTTTCTTGATCTGGTTTCGATGTACCCATCGAAGTACTGGTTCGTTGCGGCCTTGCCTGATTCTGATTCGGTAGGCAACGGGCGAGAGCTTGTCTACGATCTGGTGGGGTCCAGTCCAGTGAGGTAGGAATTTCTTTGACAGACGATAGGGCCCGCTTTGCCGCGGCTGGGCAAAGCGGAAGTACCACACTTTGTCCCCAACATTGAATTCCTGATGTGAGGCCTTTTGGTCGTAATAGGCTTTACGACCTTCTGCGCTTTTTTGGAGTTGTTGTTGAGCGAATGAGAAGGTCGTTCTCAGGTGTTGGTGCAGTTCTTCAAGGTACTGGTGAGTGGTGTATGCGGTGGCGAGGTTTGTATCTCCGGGTTGGTACAGCAGGTGTAATGGGAGTGTCATTTGTCGCCCCGTCATCATTTCAAATGGCGGTACACCAGTGGACTTGTGTGGGGTGGCTCTGGCAGCCATCAGTACCAGGGGCAACTTAATGTCCCAATCCTTTTGGTTGGCTGCTACATACTTTTTCAGCATGCTGACCACCGTGCGATGAACCCTCTCAACTTGCCCCGAAGATTTTGGATGGTGGCTTATATGTAGCTTAGCTTGTATCCCGAGCAGTTTCCATACTTCCTGCATTATTTCGGCTGTGAAGTGGGTTCCTCGGTCAGAGTTGATCCTCAGAGGTAGCCCGAACCTTGAAAAGACGTGGTTCATCAACAGGCAGGCAGTGGTTTCTGCGGTGTCATTAGGGGCGGGGAGGCACTCCACCCACTTGGTGAACTCGCAAACCACGGAGAGGAAGTATTTGTTACCTCGGGTTGACCGCGGCAAAGGTCCCACCCAGTCTATCTGAAGGTCTGACCAAGGGAAGGTGACTCCTTTCCGTTGTAGTGGTGCTCGGTGATTTGAGTTTGCTGGTTGGAACTGGCAGCAAACTAGGCATCCCTTCACGTAATCTGCAATGTCTTGCTGCATTCCAGGCCAGTATGCCACCTGTTTCAGCGTATCGTAGGTGGCCTTTGCTCCGTGGTGTCCAGCACATGGGACATCGTGAGCGTGCGCGAGCATAATCCCCCTCTGGCACTGAGGGACCACAAGCTGCGGCGCAGTGAGTGGCTCAGGGACGTATGTGAGGAGACCGTCGCGTAGATGCAGCATGTGCTTGATAGAATGGAGCGTGTGGAGGTCGGAAGACCGTGCTAGGTCGGAAGGAGAGATAGGGTGGTTTGTTGGATCGGAGATATGAGAAATAATAGTCTGTAGTATTGGGTCTGAGGCTTGGAGGGTGAGTAGGTCACTTGGACTGAACTGTGGGGACAGTTCGACATGGGTGGAGGCGGGGCTGTGGTTGGCATTGGCCTGTTGGCGGCGGGTAATAGCGGAGACAGCGGGGTAGGGTGCAAGGGGGGGTGGGGTCCACGCTTCTCCATGCAGTGCACCTGTTTTAGCTAGTGCATCCGTTTGATCATTAAGGTCTTTGTCTTGGCCTGGTTGTCGTGAGTGGCCTCGGACCTTCTTCCAATACACGGTTATATCATGGTTTAGGATGATGGCCTCGCATGCTTGGAATAGCTCTTGATGCTTGACAGGTTTGTTGTTGGCAGTCTTGTATCCATTTTGCTTCCATCCCGCCAGGTGGCATGTGAAGCTCAGGCGAGCGTAGTTTGAGTCAGTGCAGATGAGGAGTTCTTTGATGTTGTGGGATGCAGCCAGCTGCAGCGTGATGAGGATGGCTGCCACTTCTGCATATTGAGAGGAATGCGGGCCTAGTTTGAAGTGTTGTGGTTGGCAGGGGTTGTTGTTGAGCCAGACCACGCCAGTGCCCGCTTTCAAGGTTCCTTGGTTGTTGTAGGAGCAACCGTCGACATAAGCAGTGGGCATGCCTTCGCACACATTCTCATCAAAGTATTTGTGGTTTGTAAGCAGTGGTTGCGCTGGTTCGTTGGGCTCTGTGATTGTGCATTGTGTATCGCTGGAGCAATTCTGGCAAGCTGCAAGTCCATTACCCAAAGCTGATTTGTGGTTTTGGGCATATCGTGCCTCGACGTCGCGTCCTTGAAGCGTCATCAGCCAGGTGGCTATGCGTGCGTTTGTTACCACGCCATCTCGGATTCGTTGGCTGTTGAGGAAAGTCACGGGTTGGTGACAGGTTTCTATGATGACTTTCTGGGCTCCAATGTAGTTAGAGAAGCGTTGAATGGCCCAGACGGTGCACAACAGAGCTTTCTCACAGTCTGAATATTTGCATTCAGGTGGTAACAGTGTTTTACTGGCGTAGGCGACCACTCGCTTGTCTTTGTCATGTAGCTGATATAGGCCTGCGCTGAGGCAATGTTTGGAAAAACCTGCTTCCAGATGGAATTCTTTTCCTGGGTCTGGGTAGGCTAGACAGGGAGCAGAGCACAGACGTTGTTTAAGCTCGCTCATCGCTTTGTCCTGGTCTTCCGTCCAAATGAAGGGTTCATCTTTCTTGAGGAGAGATGTGAGTGGTCGTGCAATGTCAGAATAATTTTCAATGAACTGTCTTGAATAGTTGCAGACTCCCAGGAAGCTTCGCAGCTCAGTGATATTAGTGGGGGGTTTTATGGTTTGGATTGCTTGAGTGCGGCTGGATTGCGGTTCGGTTCCTTCTCGTCCAACAAGGAGGCCGACATAGTTCACTTTGGTTTTGCACCATTGGCCTTTGTGGAGTGCAATTTTGGCACCTGCTGTAGTCAGTTGATTTAGGACGTGGTCGATTTCCTTTAGATGGTCTGCCGCGTTGGTGTTCTGCAAGAGCAAATCATCAACATAGATTATGTTCCCTCTGGCTCTGGCATCAGGGCAGGCTTTGTTTAGAAAGATGTTGAATTCAGCTGGTGAGTTGGCATAGCCGAAAGGACACCGCGTGAAGGTATATTGTCGGTTGCCAAAATTGAATGCCAGCTTGTGTTGGTCGTCTGGATGTACGGGAATGGTCCAAAATCCGGAGGCAACGTCCATAGTGGATAGGATCGTGGAGCCTTTGATTTTGGGTATTTCTTGGTCCAGTTGTGTCATGGGCCATCGTGACAGGGGTACCTGTTTGTTCAGTTTACGATAGTCAATAGTAGGCCGCCATTTGCCGTTAGGCTTGAGAACTGGCCAGATAGGTGCAGAGTATGTGCTGTTGCAGGGGCGGATGATTCCCTTTTCTAGCATGGAGTCGATGATTTCTTGTACCGACTCATATGATGCGATAGGAATTTTGTACTGGCGCACATATGTGGGTGGTGCACTTGGGTTTGTCGGAATGCGCACGGTGTGGATGTTGGTTAGGCCACAGTCCAGAGAGTCCTTAGCAAAGGAGTCTTTGTATTTATGTAGGACTTCTTTGAGTCCCTGGCGCTCAGCGTCGCAGTGGAGGGCGTCTGCTTCCTCCAAGATCTGTTGGATCTGTGCGTTGAACCCGGGGTAGGGTTCATCTGTGGGTTGTGTGTTTAAAGAGTTCTGAGCCATGAGGGTCACTTGTTCTGCTTGTGCTGTCAGAGGTTGGGAGGAGACAGCGTAGACTGCCAGGTGTGTGTCATCGGTCAGCTCTGAACGACAGACGCTTTCTTTGGATACAGGCAGCACAGATGTGATGGAGATAGTTCCATGCGGTTTAGTGAAGACTACGGCATCGTCCTCTTCGTCTGTCAGCAGCTGGGCTGGTATGGGGCCTATGATAGGTACTGTTAGCTCAAAGTCATGGAATTCTTGGCTGATGAGCCATCCCACGTGGCTGGCTTTAGAGAGTTTGATGTCTTGAGCCGTGCAGTTGTTGACCAAGACGTATACGGAGCGGGATGACACTTCCATGAGGGGCGTGGCTTCCAGGGTCAGACCTAGCCTTAGGTAGGTCCTGGAAGGATGGAAGAAACCTAGTTTGCTGTTCAGAGCTTGTCCTGGTCGCATGTTCAGGCGGACGCTGACGCTCTTTCTGTAGGCAGGTATGGTGACTTCCTGTTCGTTAATCATGGCACAGGCGTCCGGCACTGTCTGACCAGATTGAAGGTTTTGTAGGTTGACAGTGGGGTTCAGTTGATGTGATGCCGGGGCCCAGATGATGTCATTCACCGTGTCGATGCAGGCGTTGAGTCTGACAATGATGTCGGCTCCAACATATAGTTCGTGAGGCAGATCAGGGATTACCAGGAAGTAGTGGCTTAGCAGCCGGTTGTTCCACTGTATGTCTGCTGCACAGATTATTTTGGAGGTAGCCATTGTTGTTGATTCGGGACTGAGAGGGAAGCGGCTATGCTTGGAAACATGTGGCAGGTGCTTTTGTCTCTGCTTCAGCGTTTTGAAAAGGCTTAGACTGATGGCTGAGATCTCAGTCCAGAGAGCCAATACTGCATCGGACACAGGAAGGTCCTGGATGTTTACAGCAGTTCTGATTTGGGGAGGACCTGAGGTTGAGTCCCACGTCTGCAGTGCGCAGAGAAAAGGGTCGAGAGCTTTGCTAGTTGCAGCTGGACTTGGGCTTGGCTCTGACCTTGACCTTGCTTCGTCCTGTCGTAGACGATGGTCGGTGTCTGTGGTTTGACACTGCGGTGCTTGTGGGTTTACTGACTGTAACGGGAGGGGCTCGCGGACCTGTGTCCACATCTTCAGGTGTTTAAAGTCAATTAGAGGTTCAAAGCGATTTAGCAGGTCTTTCCCGATGAGAAGTGGGTAGGTGTTTAGTGGTGAAATGTAAACTGGGTGGATGAGATCCATTGGTCCTACAGTTAGCTGGATCGGGGCCACGTGTTTGAGTTGCAGGCCCGTGTGTGAGTATGCTTGGAGGTTTAGTTCACACCTTTGGAGCTTGAGGGTGCTGTTTGCTCTCCTGTTTCTCTCTTGGATTTCTTCCAGGAGTTCAGTTGACATTAGAGTGATGTCTGCTCCTGTGTCCAAGAGGGCTTCCACTTTGATGTGGCGTTCGATGATGATGGAGAGGTAGAACTTTTTAGCGATACCCTTCTCGATGAGGTCGC
Organism: Garra rufa; assembly: GCF_049309525.1. Classification (NCBI taxonomy): domain Eukaryota; kingdom Metazoa; phylum Chordata; class Actinopteri; order Cypriniformes; family Cyprinidae; genus Garra; species Garra rufa. The sequence continues at coordinate 39,195,709 of NC_133370.1, forward strand.
CCAGAAGTTGAGGCACTGGAGTGTGGGGTGAAACGGGTAGACTATGGAAACTGGTTTGGGTTTCTTCAGAGGCATGGCAGACAACCAGAACGGCACTTTCGGGCACTGTGGTGGTATCGTCAGCAGGGGGTGATGGGCAGCTGCTAACATCCACCGTGCTAGGTGTTAGGTCGGTGTCACCCGCTGGAGCGGGGTGTTCGGGGTGACTTCCCTGTTCACCTGTGGTTGAGATGGTTGCAATATTTTGAGGGTGAGGTGCACGGGTGTTTTGGTCTGAGGTTTGTTGTGCCAGGTGGGTGCTGTCTTGTTGTTCTGCCGCTAGTCAGGCCGAATCTGGTTTTTCTTTCTTTTCCCATTTCCGATCCTGCTCTCTGCTCTGGAAGAACTCTTTCATCATCATCTTTAACAGTTCTTGAGAGTCAAGACTAGTTGATGTCTTTTGCTCTTGTACAGTTTCTGTTTGGGTTCTGTCAGTATGGAATCTCGGTGGGTTTTTCCGACGGTTTCTTGGGCTGGTGGCCCCAGAGCGTGACTGTCGCATCTCCGTTAAAGTCCCAAGATCCTCTGCCTGAGTGTTGCGAGTTCCATGATTTTTCCCATCGGCCTTCCTGCTGCCGTGGCTGGTTCCGCGATCTCTCCCAGCGTTGTCCAGTTGATGACTGTCCATCCCAGCGGTCGTTTTTTTGTTTTGGTCGGGTGCCACTTTGGAGGTTCCGCTCCTTGTTAAGTGAGGATGACTTCCATTCTTTGGGTCGTGGCTTGACGCTGTCTTGGGGACCGGCGCCCTCCAGTGCCATCCCTTGACTTTGCGTGTTGATGTCAAGAATTGCGGCAGGTTTGGAGCCCTTTTCTGAAGCCATTTTTTGCTTGGCGTAGGCTTTGTGTGCCAAGTCTCGCAGTTGCTGAGATGTCATTGTTCGTGGGCATGCTAGGACGCCAAGGTGGTGGCTTACCCCAGGATGGAGATTTCTGAGGAAGAGAGTTCTGAAATTCTGGTCTTCTTCCATGCCTGGCTCATTGCGAGCTCCGAAGTATGATCGTCTCAGGCGGTTGTAATAAGCTTGGGGCGTTTCGTGACGACCCTGCTTGGTCTCCAGGGCGGCCACCAGTCCTTGCTCTGATTCAGGGTCTGCGAACTCTTTGATGAGGGCTTGGCGGAGCAGATGGAAATCAGTCTTTGTGTGTGAAGGCTGTCGGTCCAAGAAACTCCTCACCTCAGGGCTCGAAGTTGATCGCAGAAGATAAAGTCTGTCTTTGTCCGTAACATTGGGTCTCATTTCTAGATGAAATTCTAAGTCTTTCAAGTAGGCGTGGACGTCTTGAAAACCTTGAGCACTCGGGGAAAACTTGCTTATGTTTCGAGCCAGCTTGTCGAGGTCTTTTAGGTCCAGTCCGTGCGATGCTTGCAGGCCGGCCCGTGGAAGTTCTCGTAGCTTGGGTGTGAGGTAGGTCTCTTCGGAGGGAGCTGGTGAGGGTTTTGAAGTTGCTCCCTCCCCCTTTTGTCCACGTGAGGTTCCAGGGACGGGGGACCTGGGCCTGCTTGGTAGGGGTGAGGCCGGGGCCCGTCGGGTCCTGGTTGGCTCAGGACGCAGCTCATAAGCGTGTTTGAGTTCATCTCTGACACTTTCAGCTTCTTCTTTTATGTCGTCCAGCTGTTGAGTGAGGTAACTTAGTTCAGTCCTTGCCTCGTTCAAATGAGTTTCGAGGGCTTTAATTCTGCTGTTCTTGTCTTTGAAGTCCAGTTGTGCCTTTTCTAGTAGCTGTTCGGCGTACCGGAGCTTGTCGCTGACTTCCGTGTAGGCTGCCTTTGCTTGTTCCATTTCTTGGGCGGTGGTCGCCAGAGTTTCTTTCAGTTTGTTGATCTCCTCAGTAGTTCTGGGGTTCGTTCCGTCGGACCATTCCTGATGGTCTTGAGCCTCCAGTTCAAGCTGTCCGATGCGTTGTTGTGCGCTTTTGAGCTCCTGCTGGAGATGGGCGGTTTGCCTGTCACTCAGTTTGAGGGAAGCGATGAGGGTGTGACTCAGGGAACCGGTGATCTTGGCTAGCTCTTTGTGTCCATAGCTTTGGCTGGGATCATTCTCCATGATGCCTGTTATGTTGTTGTCCAGTTGGTCTTGTGTCTGATGTTTGACAGCTTCGGCGGCTTTGGGTAAGAGGCTGTCCGTCATGGCGCTTAGCCAGATTTCCAAGTCCTCCCAGTGGCCAACGGGGTCTGTGGTGCGAGACATGTTTCGATGCCGCGAGGGGAGACCAAACCACTGACTGACACAGACCTGAAGGAGAAAGAACAAACAAAAAACAAAACAAAAAGAGAAACAAACAGACAAAACTGGAACAGGGGTGTGGGTGTAGTGATGTCAGGTGTAAGTGGTGTCAGGTGTAAGTGGGGTCTGGGCGTGTGGTATGGAGGTGAGCGTGTTTCTCCCCACAGGTGGCTCGCTGGTGTGTGTAGCCTCCAGCTAGTTTCGCTTTGACGGAGGGTGAGGGGAGGTGTCACGGGTGTTGTAACTGAAAAAGAGAAAAGAAACAGAAAAGAACACACAGCAGGGCCGGCGTGGTCGGCTGCTTCTCCTTTTCCTAAGACAAGAGAGAGAGGAGACAACACAAAGAAACAAACAAACAGGGAAAAACAAAACAAAAACAAAAACAAAAAACTGTGCACTTAGGGAAAGGCAGGAGGAGAAGAGAGAGATTGGGGCTTTGCCCCGCCTGGACTATGACTGCTATTGCAGCTTCCTCCGGGGGAGGAAGCGTACGATAACAATGACAGTGTCGGCCTTGCAGCTGGTAGAAGTGACACTGTACACCAAACAGAGAGTTTCTGCTGACGGCTTCACGACCGGTGCCTATCGACCTTTGCTGTACTCAGTGGGGCCTTATCTGTGGTAGTTCAGATGGGGAGAAGAAGGGAGAGTTAAACACGAGTTTAAATGACAACCTCAGGTTGACTGGGTATCGATTAATTGTCTTTTAACAGCCCAAATTCTCTGCTTGCATGATTTTCACAGGCACAATTGAGGAAACAACAGGTCCATCCCAGAGGAGAACGGTTAGAAGGAGAGAGAGAAAGGAGGGAGTGAGGGGAGAGTTATCCAATCAGAGCGTGCGGTTTTGCTCCCGCCCGTCTAGAAATGTGACCGGTCCTACCAGGACGATTCAAGCTTTGCTTCACCGAATAAATTTATGTTTACATTCAGTAGTGATGGTTATAAGACTCGATTGTTAACACTTGTTAATGTTTTAATCAGCTGTTGTGATCAATTAGTCAGTACAAACAATTGAAGTTAAGGATAAGAAGTGACTATTAATTGAGAAATACTGAGTCTTGTCTCAAATCAATAAACAACTGTTTCTGTTTACAATTTGGAAGACCTCATCAAAATCAGTCAAGCCACCGTCATGTTACTGCTCAAATGTGCATCATATGACATATGATATGAGAGTGGAAAAGCAAAAATTAAAATAAAAAAGTTTTATTAAAAAAAAAATATATATTTTTATTTTTATTATGATTAAACTTAAAAATCAGAAGTGTTAAAATTATAAATTAAATCAATTACTTGATTAATTAATTTAAAAACATAACGTAAGCATCAATTTCAGAATTAAAGATCAATAATCTTAAAATTAGGAATTAAAGTTGAACAATCACAGTTCAAAATTTAAAGTTCAAGATGTAAGATTTAAAAGAAAAGGAAAGAAACAAAATTCAATTTTGTATAAGTTTTCCACTTGGAAATGACAGGTGGTGACCGAACTTTAATAATGTCACATTAACTTGTTTACTAATGATCAACATCAAATCACATCAAAGGAATGTACTGTAGCAAGGAGATGTTGTTATTTATCAGTATTGATCAAAGTAACAAAATTAATCAGCTTTAGTATTTGATTGCAAAGCTCACCGCTTGGGGTCTTTGGACAAACATGCACTCAGCAGGAAATGGAGCTTTTAAATCAAATACATGTAAATAGACAAACCACAAACTATAATGTAATTTCGAGATTCTATAATAATATGATATAGTAATGATAATGATTCTGATGGCTGGTTACAGTCGCATCAAGAAGGGACTTAAATTTAAAATGAAATCGTCAGTATTCCTGTCAGATGGGGAGAGCAAAGACAAAAGGGAATCACTGTGCAGCGATATGAAGTTATGAAACTTTGGGAAGTGAAAGTCAGACAGTTAGACAGAACGTTCAGCAGCTTGAGATTAAGTCACTCAGAAAACGTCACACACACTGCTTCAAATGTTACAGATCCACAACAATCGCTATGTGCTAACTGCTATTCCTCAAAGCTAATGGCTTTTACATCGGCTTGAATTAGCTTTAGCTGGCTTAGCTGTTCCGCTGTTGTTTACAATCGTGCAAGGGCGGACTGCGCCTGCGCACCGAGGCTTTACCCGGAAAAGGTTTGTTAGGACTTCCGGGCCGTTTCTATGGCTGCGGAGATACAGTCAGCATGAAGTTCGGCAGTTTTAAATACCATGCATGAAATGGCAGCGCATTTCGGATTTGCACAACAAATAAGCACTATTTATATTCTCATCTTATGGCACTGGATCATCTCAGCTCGTTAGAGTGAGGCACATTTATCCACAGCTTTACTGCGAAAAAAAAAAAAAAATACACAAATTGTACAGGTCTCGGCGGACCTTGAACCACTTAATTTTATTTGATTAAGATATCACAGTGCTCCCATAAAACGACGCTTGTGTGCTCGCTCTACGCGGCGCGTCTCAAGTTTACTAGTTTTAAGCAAATATTTGGTAAAAGAACGTTAGTTAGCTATTCTAGCGATCTTAAACGTGGGAGGTGTGTAACGTTAGCCTAGTTGAAAACAACAGTGGAACACGCACCGCGTCGCCAGGCTACAGAGCTCTATTTAACAGAAAAACAAGGAATTCGCTTACTTTCCTATTATTTTTGTCTCGGCGGACAATTTCTAAACGTTTAATCTGTAGTTTAAATTCTTTAGAAGACAACTCGAGGTACACTTTTCACTCAATCCAAACTGTAGCCACAATAAAACTTGTTAACACAATAACTGTTTCACTATCTGGTCTATTTCTTTCCGGATAAAAATAGAACAAATACATACAGAATGACTTGAATTTTATATCACAAAGTACAATTTGCCAGCATTATCCTCCACCATTTATGTAGAAATTAACTCAAATTTAATGTTGATTCGGATATAGGATCGAATCTAAACTTCAGGGAAATCAATTTAGAATTAATAGTTTATATTTCCTGACCGGTCGTCCACCGAATCGGTCAAATCAATACACTTTATCAATTCCAAAGTCTATTCACGTTCATTGGCAGGAGCGTAAATAAACTTAAATATTAATTTGGGAAACTAAAGCCAGGTAGCTTGATCTAGGCAAAATAGTACTTTGTGAACACAAAAGGCAAGACAATTCTCTCAATGAAAACAATGATTTATTGAAAACTACACTAGGATTACAAAACTAAAACTACTCAAAACACGAACACATACACACACATTCACACGCACACTCATACAGTTTCAGAGATGGGATTTTATGAATTTTGAGAAGACCCAAGACTTGTTATATTACTGTTACTAGCTTCTCAAATCGCAACCTCAGAAAATCATCAAGCAGAGATCTAACTTAAACAAAACGCACCAGATTTCAACAAGAAATGGTAGACCTTGTTTACTTGCTCTTGGCCGGAATGGGGATTCCGTCCTGGCTGGAGGCTCGTCTCAGCGGATGCCTTGGTTGGTTGCTTGCTAGCCGGTCTTTCGGATGACGTCTTTCGGGAATTCCTCAGGATGAGGGTTGGACAACCGGAGTTGCTCTCAGAGTTCGATTGGCGCCTGGGTTGCGAGGCGCGTAGGCTCTGAAGGTTCAAACCGGGATGCGGAAGTCTTTTGCAGTTTCTTGTGAGTTCTGGAGGGCAAGAATGCCTTGTAGTTGGAACGAGCAGGCGATCTTCGGCAGAGAAAGTTTAGAGTCTTTCAGGATGTTTCAAGGCTCTTCTCGCTCAGTTCAATCAGGTCAAGTCGGCACTTCAAGCACAATTCAAGTCAATTCAAGCCAAATTTCTGGTTCGGGTCAGTAAGTTTTAAAGGGTCTTCCTAAGTACCACCCCGAGGGCTGCGAACCAATGGGGTGGTCACGGGGCGGGGTCCCGCACCCATGCCACTCCTCCTGGCATGTAATTTTATTTGGGATATAGATTTCTCTGCGATTTAGTTATTAACTTCTGTTAACTAGCGTAATGCATACAATACACACAAAATGAAATTCTCATTCACTCAGACAACCTGCAATCGTTATGATCTTTCGAAAGAGACTAAATACAGAACTATAAGGTTACACATGGGATACACGCTAAATAACTTGATTAATTAAGGCACAAGGTATAGTAAAATACATGAATACACGACACCCATTGACATACAGAAAGGAGGGTGTCCTATCCTTTTGCATAGTAAGTTCGAGTGATCGAAATAGCGTTCTTGGTATCTTTTTTTTTTCTGTATCATATTTGTCCGCACATCCTTTGCGCGGTGGGGTATTTCTGGGTTTTGAGTGGAAAAACCCCACGCTGCTTGAGCGGAGGTCAGTAAGAGTTCGGCGGGCCAGAACGGGCAATCTGGAATTGATCAATGTTCTTTGTTTATTCGTGACTCAGTTTATGATGGTCTCGGCCAAAGTGCGCGAGACAACTGGCTCTTTGTGGAATGTCGAGGGGGGAAGACGATCTTTGGGGAATTGTCCTTTTCCGGGAGTTTCACCAGGATCAAAAGATTGTAGTCATGAATTAGCGATTAGCTAGTTTACGCCGAACACAAATCACCGTTGTCTCCCTAATGGGATTAAGTTTATGGCCGCTCTGTTCCCTGCGGCGTAGCAAACGGACCATCGGGTAGACATCGTGACGCCAGTGTTTTCGCGCCGTTTCGGCAAATGGTTCAGACAAAAGAATCTTGATCTTCACATGGAGTATGGAGATTTGTTCATTACTTATGGTTTTTGCGTAACTAAAATCCTACATAGGCCTATAACAATGAATTTTGTAATTTACAACGAATTGATGACAATGTTTTACATTTAGGCCAAACTACCCGAAAAGTTATAGTTAAAAGTTCCTTCAAAGCATGTAAAGTTAAAAAAACATATTTACGTACTTACTAGTTTTAAAACATTTGCTGTATGAATTTAAAAATAACCTGCTATACACATATCAGACAAAATTGTATTGAGAGAAAAAAACAGTTGTTGTCGACAAATCCTTTAAATTAGCCTATTCAGACTATTCAGACGAACATAATTCAGAAAATATGAGCAGCTACAAAATTACAAATTTATATATAAACATTATGAAATAAATCATTATAATGGCATTCGTTATTGTCACGTGTCTGGGCTGTGGTGTCTCCCTTCCCCACCAGAGGTCACTGTCTCCCTTCCTCCCGCACTTCCCTATTGATCGTGTACACCTGTCTTTGATTGTCACTCGTGTCTTCCACAGCTGTTCACTATTATCACTATTATATTCCTCTGGCGGCGATGCCCACGGACGTTCCTCTGGTGGCGATGCCCGCTGACATTCCTCTGGCGGCAATGCCCGCGGACGTTTCTCTGATGGTGGCGATGCCCGCGGACGTTTCTCTGATGGTGGCGATGCCCACGGACGTTCCTCTGGCGGCGATGCCCGCTGACATTCCTCTGGCGGCAATGCCCGCGGACGTTTCTCTGACGGCGGCGATGCCCGCGGACGTTCCTCTGACGGCGATGCCCGCGGACGTTTCTCTGACGGCGGCGATGCCCACGGACGTTCCTCTGGCCGCAATGCCCGCGGACGTTTCTCTGACGGCGGCGATGCCCACGGACGTTCCTCTGGCCGCAATGCCCGCTGACGTTCCTCTGGCCGCGGTGACCACGGACGTTTGTCCTGGGTCCGGTCGTGCCCTGCCCAAGTTCCCGGGTCCTACGCTGGTCTCACCCAGCCTCCCAGAGCCTTCGTCTCCGGCCCTGCTACCACTACACAGGCCTGGCCCGCCATCCCTCCCCCTGGTTCACCAGTCCCCCGTTCCTCCTCCCTCCAGACTTTTTTTTCGGCCTTGTGGAACGTCTGGGAGCTGTTCCGTAGAGGAGGGGTCCTGTCACGTGTCTGGGCTGTGGTGTCTCCCTTCCCCACCAGAGGTCACTGTCTCCCTTCCTCCCGCACTTCCCTCCTGATCGTGTACACCTGTCTTTGATTGTCACTCGTGTCTTCCACAGCTGTTCACTATTATCACAGTCTTTATAATTTCCAATTTCCCCCCACTCTGGTGAGTCTGCATTGTTTCCTGTTTCTTGTAACCTGTATCCTGTCTTCAGTTTTGTGTATCCTGCTTAGATCCTGTCGTGTGTGCCATGTTGGCCGTTTGTTTGTTTGTTTATTTGTTTATTGTTAATTAAATATACTCAACTGCATTTGGACCCAGACCTCCTCACTCGCACGTGACAGTTATAAACACCATACAAAAGTCTAACCATACAAATTTAAAGAGAACCTGAAACGCATCTATGCATCTTTTGGCAAGAATACAAATATTTTCCACATCTAGAGGCTCCGGCGCGATCGCTTAGATTTTTTTCCTTATAGCGGAACCCAGAGCCATAGAGAAACAGAGTTGCGACACTCCCGTAGGCTTCTATAGGAACTGAGGAATGCGGAAGTAAAGCATGTCATGGAGCGTGTAATGAAACCTGAAGTGATGTGCTACTTTATTGTTTGTGATTTGGAATTATGTTATTATTATTTGTGTATGTTTATTTTGCATATGGTTCGATTTTGTTGGGTAAATTATGTTATGGTCAGGGACTTTAATTATAACACAGAACTTACTGAGACTATCAGATATATGACGCGTGTAGTATTAGACGTTAAGCAAGCACGCTGGGCATGGAATGCTATGCGAAACACGCCAACAAGGCACGGATACAAGGCTGATTCACAGATTCTCAATTTATGAGTTTAACTCCTGGTTCAAGGGAGAACAAGGTAATCATGTTCTATTTAAGTGTGATTCGTTTGAGATTAATGTTTGTTTGTTGATTGTTGGTTTGGTGTTTCAACTCTCGAGATTCATTTTTTTTTTCTTCTTCTTTATCTCTAGTTCTTACGGTGGTTCATGATGCTATATTGTGCAATGGCTCTACAGAATGTGAACAATAAATGAATAACAATAAATGAAATTGTGAACCATCAGTGAAAGAGTTGATCGTTTTTAACCAGGACGCTACAGTAAGAACTTGTTCATAGATCCGGTAACCTTCGTCGACGCGATGAACTGCTTCGTAGGATGATTCGTTTGGTAAAGGGCGCGTTGGGAGCTGCGTGTTTCGTTATGGCTGAGGATGGATCAAAGTTCAACTAATTTAAAGGACTCAGCTTAATGTGCAGCAGGCAAACGGGTCGGATGAACTGAACAAGGAAGGGAAGTCCAGCTTTCTTACATGGACCGCATTGAGTATATGGATTGTTGAACTGTTCATCAGATGAATTCTGAAAGGACAAATTTGCCTTGGATTTGTACTTATACTTTCAATGAACACTGGCGTACATTCTTTTTACCTATGGACTGAATATTAACGTCTAGGTTACGTATGTAACCCCTATTCCCTGAGGACAGGGAACGAGACGCTGCGTCCTTATTCAGGACACTATGGGAACTGCCTTCAGCGTGACCGGTTCTGAAGCTCTTATAGAACAACAACAATGAACTTTGACCTTGGCCGGCGCCAGCCTATGACATCATCACCAGGCGCCTACCAGTATAAAAGGGCGCCTGTGAATACATCAACCATCTTTTTGTCTGACGGAGATGTAAGTGGGGCCCGAAGCATGGCTACGAGACGCAGCGTCTCGTTCCCTGTCCTCAGGGAACAGGGGTTACATACGTAACCTAGACGTTCCCTTCCGGAGGGAACTCTACGTTGCGTCCTTATTCAGGACACTATGGGAACGATATACCAACGCTGCCATGCTGAGGAGTAGTGAACAACTGACTGATTGAGGAGTCAAGAAGGAACATCACTCCCCACTACCAGCGAGAATCACTTGGGCCGACGTCACAGCTAGCTCGGCTACCCAAGCACGGAACTCCTAGAAGTGGAGGCCTGATACTTCTAAGCGAGAGTAGGCCTAACTACACTCACCGCTACAGAAAGTAGTGAAGCTTGCCATAAAGCCTTCATACTGAGCGGGGGTTCTGAAGAGCGGAGGCTCAGAAAGACCCTCTAGGTGAGAGGAAGCCTAGCAACACTCTGTGCTTGCAGGGAACTCTGGGAGTGGAGGTCAGAGACCTAACTACACTCAACACTGGAGGTGATTCATGAGGCACCAAGAACATAAGCAATAGAACCACCTAAGTGGAGTTTCTCAGGAGAGTGGAGGCTTCTACAAGAAGACTCTCAGATGAGAGGAAGCCTAGCGACACTCGATCCTATAATAGTGCTGTCTGGAGTGGAGTTGGAAAAACCCCGGGGTTTTTAGAACCAACTCTAGAATGGGAACGGAGAAATACTGCGTAACCCATACCTTACAGGTTTTTAGCAAAGAGCCCTACTCTTAGAGGGGGATCTTTACCATTCCAGGTGGATTCCTGAAGTGCCCAAAGACTCGTGTGTGCACTTACCACCCTACATGGACTTTAGGGAGTGCTCAGAGCTTCCTGTGAGCACTCGCCACTATTGTGGACTTGAGAAGGTGCCCAGAGCATAGCGAGGGAAACACCGTAGATCATAACAGGCGGCAGCGAAGCCTGGAAATGGAGCTCTTTCGGAGAACGGAGGTTTCAAGAAGACTCTCGAATGAGAGGAAACCTGACAACGCTTTTCCTAGTCCATCAGCTCCTAAGAGTGGAGGTCTCAGACATAACCTCTATTTGTGAGGGGAGACCTAACTACACTCACGGTGCAAATGCAGAAGCGGAGCTTCTGGAGAACGGGGGCTTCGCAGAAGACTCTCTAAAATGAGAGGGAACCTGACAACGTCCAATCCACTAGCTCTTTAGGAGTGGAGGTCTCACAGAAAACCTTTCGGTGAGGGGAGACCTGGCTACACTCACGCTTGGAAAGTGCTGGAAGCGGAGCTTCTGGAGAACGGAGGCTTCGCAGAAGACCCTCTAAGATGAGAGGAAACCTTACAACGTTCAATCCACTAGCTCTTAGGAGTGGAGGTCTCACACAAAACCTTTCGGTGAGGGGAGACCTGGCTACACTCACGCCTGGAAGTACTGGAAGTGGAGCTTCTGGAGAACGGAGGCTTCACAGAAGACCCTCTGAAATGAGAGGGAACCTTACAACGTTCGATCCACTAGCTCTTAGGAGTGGAGGTCTCACACAAAAGCTTTCGGTGAGGGGAGACCTGGCTACACTCACGCCTGGGAGTACTGGAAGCGGAGCTTCGGAGAACGGAGGCCTCAGCAAAGAGGAGGCCCAACAATGCTCAACCCGCCAGCTCTTTACGAGTGGAGGTCTCAGAAAGCTCTAAAGTGAGGAGAGACCTGGCTACACTCACGCTTGGAGGTACTAAAGACGGAGCTTCCGGGGAACGGAGGCCTTCACAGAGACTCTCAGGAATGAGAGGAAAGCCTGATAATGCTCAACCTCCCAGCTCTAACGAGTGGAGATCTCACACCAATATATTTCAGTGAGGGGAGATCTAGCTACACTCACGTCTGGAAGTACTAGAAGCGGAGCTTAAGGGGAACGGAGGCTTCACAGAGACCCTCAAATGAGAGGAAGCCTAACAACGCTCAATCTCCTAGCTCTAAGGAGTGGAGATCTCACCCAAATTACCTTAGTGAGGGGAGACCTAACTACACTCACACTTGGAAGTACTAAAAACGGAGCTTCCGGGGAACGGAGGCCTCCACAGAGACTCTCCAGAAGAGAGGAAAGCCTGACAACGCTCACTCTCCCAGCTCTGAAGAGTGGAGATCTCACACCAAAATATTCAGTGAGGGGAGATCTAGCTACACTCACGTCTGGAAGTACTAGAAGCGGAGCTTCAGGGGAACGGAGGCTTCACAGAGACCCTCAAAATGAGAGGAAGCCTAGCAACGCTCAATCTCCTAGCTCTAAGGAGTGGAGATCTCACCCAAAATATTTCAGTGAGGGGAGACCTAGCTACACTCACGCTTGGAAAAGTGCTGGAAGCGGAGCTTCCGGGGAACAGATTGATAATGTTCACAACCCTAGCTGTTAGGAATGGAGGTCTTCACACCCGTACATATCGATGAGGGGAGACCTAACTACACTCACAGTCCAAAGCACTAGAAGCGGAGCTTCTGGGGAACGGAGGCTTCACCGAGACTCTTAAAATGAGAGGAAGCCTAACAGCGCTCGAACCTAACAGAAGCTCATAAGAGTGGAGATCTCACCCAACATGCTCTCAGTGAGGGGAGACCTGGCTACACTCAACGCTTTAGAGAATACCAGGACTCACAGCAGGGCCCAAATGCTGAAAGCAGGGCTCTGTAGAGTGGAGGCTTTGAAACGAATCTCTAAAGAGAGAAAAAGCCTGACAACACTCAGTCTTGGTGAGTGGTAGTCTAATAGTCCCTAGCGAGAGGTGCTCAAGAGTGGAGGTCTCAGATAGAAATCCTATTGAGGGGAGACCTGACTACACTCAATGCTACAAGTACATGAACTCACCCTAGAACCCACACACAGGATTCTGTAGAGTGGAGGCTTCAAGTCTGTGAAAGAGAGAGCCTTAACAACACTCAGCTTTGGCAGCGGGGCTCAAAGCATCGAACAAAGTAGTTAGCGAGGCCTAAACAGGCCTACCAGCTATATACCGTGAGGATGTACTATAAGCGGAGCACTAAGGGGAGCGAAGGCTGCAACTGGACGGTTCTCACAAAGAGAGAACACATCTAACAGCTCTAAGTCTGAACCATGGGGAAGACCAAGAGCACGACCGACATCATAACGCCACCAGGCGAAAGGAGGTCTGATCAGCAGCAGCCAAGAGCGGAAGCCTCTACAGAAAGACTCTCATATCGAGAGGAAGCCTACAACACCCTGACAACGCTCACCGTGGCAGGAAAATCTAGGAGTGGAGGTCTTAAACAACACAACTCACTAACAATGAGGGGAGACCTACTATACTCAACCCCAATATAGTAATGAGGCTCAGTAAGCCTACATACTAAACTACCATCTGGACAGAGCTTTAAGCGCCTATACAGGGTTCAAAGGTGAACCCTGGAGGTCCAATACAGGGCTTTCGCCAAGGGAAGACCCGCCACAATACGCTTAGTGTAAAAGTGAGGCTCAAAGGAGCCTACAAGCTACTAGAACAGCCCAGTGCTGATAGAACTGTGAGAAATTGGCCTAAACCTGAACCTCAAAAGAGGGAAAATCTCCTCAGCGCAACTCTCAGAGAGAGGAGGCCTGAATAGAAATACTCACAGGGGGGGTTTACTAAACTTTCCTCTTCCTAAAAATTTAGAAGCAGAACCCTGGGGAGCGTGGGCTTCAATGCACTGACTCACAAATAGAGGCAGCCTACAACACTCAACCCAAGGTTGCTTACACTATAGGATGGGTGGAGATCTCACCCAAATCTCCCGGTCTTTACACTCAAATAAAGAGTGGAGTCTCTGCCAGACTCTTATCACGGGACGGGGAGTCTGCCACACCCAGTAGGTGTGTAAACATGCATATGCAGGTATAAATAATGCCTAAGCCGAGCTCAAAAACAGCGGAGGCTTCAAAGGATAACTCTCAGAATGAGAGGAAGCCTGACAACGCCTAACCCCTACCGGAGTTATTTACAAGTGGAGGTCTCGGTACACTACCTCACAAACGAGGGAAGACCTGGCTACACTCGACACTTATGGACCTTAGAAGCTCAAATACTAAAGTCTCACCCAAGCGGAGCTGGTAGACAAAGAATACGTACATATACATATATACACAACCACATATATGTCAGTTCATGTACCGGGCCAACAGATTGAGTTATCAATCTATCATCAGCCCAGCCCCAGAGTCTTATAATAATTAATAATAATAATAATAATAATTTGTTACATTTATATAGCGCTTTTCTAGACACTCAAAGCGCTTTACAGTGTCAGGGGTATCTCCTCATCCACCACCAGTGTGCAGCATCCACCTGGATGATGCGACGGCAGCCATAGTGCGCCAGAACGCCCACCACACACCAGCTTACTGGTGGAGAGGAGACAGAGTGATGAAGCCAATCAGAATATGGGGATGCTTCAAAGACCATGATGGTCAGAGGCCAATGGGCAAATTTGGCCAGGATGCCGAGGTCACACCTCTACTCTTTTCGAAAGACATCCTGGGATTTTTAATGACCACAGAGAGTCAGGACCTCGGTTTTAACGTCTCATCCGAAGGACGGTGCTTTTTGGCAGTATAGTGTCCCCATCACTATACTGGGGTGCTAGAACCCACACAGACCACAGGGTGAGCACCCCCTGCTGGCCTCAGTAGCACCTCTTCCAGCAGCGACCTAGTTTTCCCAGGAGGTCTCCCATCCAGGCACTGACCAGGCTCAACCCTGCTTAGCTTCAGTGGGCGACCAATCTTGGGCTACAGGGTGATATGGCTGCCGGACTATGGGGGAAAAAGGGCAGGCGGCCGCACGACGTGAGGGAGAAGGGAGAGGATCGTTTCCCTACGATCCCGTCTCCCATAACGCACATCATGTCTCCTCTGAGACCTACCCCTCCCAGGAGGAGGGTCTCGAGTGGCCACACAAACCGCCTGGTCCTGCCTCCAGCCCGCAGGCCAGGAGGGGCCAGGCTCCCCCTGCGTTAGGGTGGGGATGAAGACCGGTGAGGAATAACAGACCCAAAGGATCTAAGGGATCTATTAGCCGCTGAGCACGCCTCCGCCTCCCTGAATTAGTCGATCATCGTATCAACGGATGTACAGAATAATTCGGAAGGCGAGACTGGCGCATCGAGGAGAAAGCACTCATCTTTCTCCCTGATGTCTGCCAAATTCACCTACAAATCTGTGGTGTGAAACAGCTCAGCCATCTCCACGGGTCTTCATCCTCCAGCAGATCAGCCTGGTACGCCTGCAACACTGCCACTGTGTGCAGGCAGCACCAGCCTGACCCGCTGCCGCGTATGCCCTCAGCGTCGACGCCACCCCTGCCGAGAGGCAGCAAGCATATCCTCAGGCGATGGCATCGACGCCCCGCCATACTCACGCACTCACTCTGCATCAGCATAACCAACATGCTGATATAGATGAGTGCGGCTGAATATGGCTTATCCCATGCCCTCCCGATCCTATTATATAGATCAGGAAGGAATGGGATGTACATGGGGACTGGTCTGTTATGGCCAGGGTGAAATTGCTCATATAAACTGCTATGAGCAACCTCCCCCTGCACGTGCTTTCACCGCAGATCAAGCAGACCGCAGCGCGGCTCATAACAGACAACAGCTCATCATACGTGGGGCAGGCAGGCTGTGAGAGCTCAGAAAATCACCTTTCGCCCATAACAGCCACATCCTGCTCACCTGGCTAAAACCAGTAGAGCACTTGCTGCTGTATCAAAGGATGTCAAAGAATAATACATCCTTCGCCCGCAGCTCGCCCTCGACAGCGGCTGACGAGCGTGAGAGATTACACATCTCTCACATCTCTGTAACCACCTCGGGCTCGTTCTCCGTGCAGCCGAGGCTGCAACGGGACCCGAGCCGCGTAGGGCGGATAAATGTCCCAATTCCCTCGGAAAAGGGGACAAACGAGAGCGGAGTTTCCTTAGAGAGAAACTCTCACGATGAACGCGCTCTGCACTCTCAAGAACGGAGCGCGCATGCTCTCACCCAAACACATAACAAACAGGCTGCGCACGTCATCTGGTGTCAGATTTCTTCTGACATGGATCCGCACGCTTTCTGAACTGTATACTCTAGGAATCATCATTCTACTCACGCTTAGAACAAGGTAAGTCTGAAGGACAAAAAGATGGTTGATGTATTCACAGGCGCCCTTTTATACTGGTAGGCGCCTGGTGATGATGTCATAGGCTGGCGCTGGCCAAGGTCAAAGTTCATTGTTGTTGTTCTATAAGAGCTTCAGAACCGGTCACGCTGAAGGCAGTTCCCATAGCGTCCTGAATAAGGACGCAGCGTAGAGTTCCCTCCGGAAGGGAATCTCGATTTCACATTTAAGTGTTGATATTTCAATGAGGTATTGAGTTTGAATCTTGTTCTTGATTATCGCATTGACTGCACACTGAATGTCAAGTACTCCTCGCTACAGTCTGCAGCGAGGGGTGTCTCCTGAATGTTACCGTCATTTTGTTTTTTAAGTGTAAATATAAAAGGAAAATGTCAAAGTCAGACACAGGTGTAAATGATCTAAATAAGCAAAATGATGATTGTGTTGAAACTTAAAGTGAAAGTGTACGTCGTTCAAAACGCGCTCCCGTTCTTACTGAAAAAATTCAAGCATATCAACAAGAAGAATCACAGAAAAGGGAGAAAAGGATTACTCATTTGTATGATAAGTGGAAAGTTGAGGCCCGTATAGCTCGTGAAGGCCTTAAAACTGATATTACAGTGACCCAATTAGCTATGGTAATTGATTTGGAGGCAGCAAAAAATAATGTTCTAAGTGTGTACGATGATTTTAGAAAGCGTGTACCAACTACTATGGAAATGAGACGAAAAATTGAGGCGTGTGAAGCGGTCACCATTGACATTATTAAAATCATTCATGAAAGGATATCGGGTGTTGATGGAGAGTTCGACGCTGAAAGGGAAAAGGGACGTCTTCGAACGTTGTTAGATCATAAGCATGCACACTCGATTTTTGGGTCAACTGTTTCATGCGTCAGTCAAGGGGCTAGCAGTCATTCTAGCCAATGCTCTATTATTTCAAGTTTGGCAGCTAAACGAGTAGATGCTGCCGCAGATTTGGCGGCTAAGCAAGCTATTTATGATTCTTTATTAGAATAAACAAAACATAAGGAAAGGATACAACAGTTGGAAGAGCAGCATAAAAAAGCTATTGAGGCTGAAGTGAAAGAATTGGAGCGGGTACAAGCACAAAAGGACGTAAAAGCTGCGCAAGATAAAGGTTTACGACAAAGAGATTGTTAAAGAAACTATGTCATCTTTAGAATGTGCCAAGATTAAAGGGAAGCAAGACGGTCCTTTGGTGAGTCTTGAAAGGAAGCAAGATGCATCTCAGAAATTACCTCAAGCGACTCTAAACTATACAGCATCCCAAACTCAAGTAGCTTCTGGAATGCCCATTTCAGCTTCAGTCTTTCAAGATAGTCTTGCCTTGAGTCAGTTGCCAGTACCGGAACCTTCCGTTTTTACAGGAGACCCTATTCGATTAATTGAGTGGAAAATCTCATTCATTGCACTTATTGAAGGAAAATGTATCTCGTCTGTTGAAAAACTGTTCTATCTTAAGAGATATGTGAGTGGCCCCGTCAGTAAAGCTTTGGAGGGCATTTTTTTTAGGACTGACGATGAAGCTTATTACGATGCCTGGGAGAAACTGAATGGTCGCTATGGTCAGCCATTTGCCATTCAAAGGGCTTTTAGAGAGAAATTGTCTAAT
Organism: Garra rufa; assembly: GCF_049309525.1. Classification (NCBI taxonomy): domain Eukaryota; kingdom Metazoa; phylum Chordata; class Actinopteri; order Cypriniformes; family Cyprinidae; genus Garra; species Garra rufa. The sequence goes on from NC_133370.1 coordinate 39,213,321, forward strand.
TGGCCAAAAATTAATTCAAAGGATGCTATAGGACTTCTCCGACTTTCTCAGTACATGTGAAAATGCCATGCCTCATGTCAAAGGACTTCAGATTCTGAATGATTACCAAGAAAACCAAAAACTTGTTCAGAAGTTACCCGACTGGGCAGCCAGTCGATGGAATCGACAAGACACGCAAGCTTTGAGTCAAAAACAAAAGTTCTACCAGAAAGACTCGGGAGAATTTATACTATACCGATTACATTTATGTAGAAGCTCAGCAAGCAATCCGGTTCTTTGGCGTAGGCCCCGTTCGTAACTCGCATTCCGAGGGTACGGAAACAGCGAGTCCCGCCTGAAGACGAAGGCGGGGGCGCCGCTAACCCCCCCATGGAGTCAGGAAAGGGGCCGACTGGTGATGGTGAGGATTGAGGAAGACAAACTGAAGTCTTTGTGAAGAAGGGGATAGCCTGATTGATGGATGTGGTAATAGAGGGATGACCCAGCTTGGTAGAATAGAGGAGTTGGAGGAGAGATTCCATCTTGGTGGAGGTGGGGAGGATGGAGGTGCTGGAGCAACAGCATCTGCATCTGCGAACTCAGACATGGTAAGCGCTACCCTTTAAAGCTACAGTAATGATATGATTGGAAGATGAGGAGGTAATTAGTGACGCGAACGATTGAGTCTTCCTGCCAGAACTTGCGCTAGCTTCATTTCTACCAGAAAGACTCGGGAGAATTTATACTATACCGATTACATTTATGTAGAAGCTCAGCAAGCAATCCGGTTCTTTGGCGTAGGCCCCGTTCGTAACTCGCATTCCGAGGGTACGGAAACAGCGAGTCCCGCCTGAAGACGAAGGCGGGGGCGCCGCTAACCCCCAAAGATAGGTGGACTTAAGGATCCACCAGAACGGGGCCCACCCCCAAAGGACGGTTTTAAAATTACCTTACGGTCGTGAATCCTGGGGTTCCTGGCTTAGATGGAGAAAGAAAGAGAAACAAATTAGATTTAGATGAGTGCCATTCATGGTTAACTTAAATGAACCACTAGCTGTTTTTTTTTTTGAAAATGAACATATGCTCCTGGTATCCTTGATTACGACGTGAAACAGGGCCATCCTTTGATAGAACGCATGGGCCACAGGCCATCTTTTGATAGAACACATGGGCCACAGGCCATCTTTTGATAGAACGCTTGGCCACAGGCCATCTTTGATAGAACACATGGGCCACAGGCCATCTTTTGATAGAACACATGGGCCACAGGCCATCTTTTGATAGAACACATGGGCCACAGGCCATCTTTTGATAGAACACATGGGCCACAGGCCATCTTTTGATAGAACACATGGGCCACAGGCCATCTTTTGATAGAACACATGGGCCACAGGCCATCTTTTGATAGAACACATGGGCCACAGGCCATCTTTTGATAGAACACGTGGGCCACAGGCCATCTTTTGATAGAACACATGGGCCACAGGCCATCTTTTGATAGAACGCTTGGGCCACAGGCCATCTTTTGATAGAACACATGGGCCACAGGCCATCTTTTGATAGAACACATGGGCCACAGGCCATCTTTTGATAGAACACATGGGCCACAGGCCATCTTTTGATAGAACGCTTGGGCCACAGGCCATCTTTTGATAGAACGCTTGGGCCACAGGCCATCTTTTGATAGAACACATGGGCCACAGGCCATCTTTTGATAGAACACATGGGCCACAGGCCATCTTTTGATAGAACGCATGATTGAATACACAGCCCTCTTTTGATAGAACGCATAATAGAATACACAGCCCTCTTTTGATAGAACGCATGATTGAATACACAGCCCTCTTTTGATAGAACGCATGATTGAATACACAGGCCATCTTTTGGTAGAACGCATGATTGAATACACAGCCCTCTTTTGATAGAACGCATGAATAAATGCACAGGCCATCTTCTGATAGAACACATGGGCCACGGGCCGTCTTGATAGCTTTGGTATTTATAATTACGGTAGCGCATGAAGGCAGCATAAGCTGCAGCCACTTGAACCTATAGCGTGTACAGCTGTTTGACAGACGTATAACCCGCGGGCCATCTTGCTTTAGTAGCTAGCCATGCAATTCGTGAAAGTGCCAACCGCTTTGGCAAAACACCACCACCAGTAGAAAAAATAGGATTTACCTAGATCGAGGCTGGAGAGCTTGCTGGGCTTCGAGGATGGAGGTACGGGAGCGATGGCATCGGTGAGCACCGCGGGTTAGTGTCGGCGCTCGGCCGCTCGGCTCTCTCCGGCTCGGGTTGGCGCGTGTAGCGCGTGCGCGCTGGCGATCAGAGCCTCATGCCGCCGCTTGAGCAGCTCGAGCTCACAGATTCGCCAGACTGGGCTCTAGCCGCTGCTTCTGTCTACCGCCGCCAGCGAGACGATGGTACATTGTTACGACTCCTGCACCGCAAACACATCCGCAGAGGAGGAGAACCGCACGGTTCACGTTAAACTATGCCGACAGCCGTTTTAATGAAGTAACCATGGTATCCGTGATAAATCCTGTCAGTTTGAGAGAGTTAACAGCTCCGCTCCTTGCAACTGCGGCTGGAATCCGGTTTCACGGCTGTGTGCTGGAGCAACAGCATCTGCATCTGCGAACTCAGACATGGTAAGCGCTACCCTTTAAAGCTACAGTAATGATATGATTGGAAGATGAGGAGGTAATTAGTGACGCGAACGATTGAATCTTCCTGCCAGAACTTGCGCTAGCTTCATTTCCCAGACTTTAAGGAGTTTTGTGCATTTGTGTCAGCAGAGGCAGATACTGCTTGCAATCCGGTAACTTCCTTTCAAGCTCTCCATGCTTTGAGTCCTATTGCTGACAAACTCACTTTGAAGGAGACTAAAAGGAATAAGGCTCAAGTTTTTAACACTCAAATGAAATGTGAAACTCAGAAATCATTTAAACCAGTGATTACAGCTCCTTGTTTGCTGTGCCAACAAGGTAATCATCAGCTCAGTAACTGTTCTGACTTCTGTAGTAAATCATTGGAGGAACGGTGAAGATTTGTTCAAGAGCAAAAACTTTGTTATGGGTGCTTAAAAACAGGACATATTGCAAGTGAATGTCGTTATCGTCTTGCATGTGATGTTTGTAAAAGAAAGCATCCTACATGTCTGCATGATGTCAACTTTGTAAGAAAAATGAAGTCAGAACCTATGACTGAATCTTCTTTCCGAAGTATTTCTAATAACAGCATGAATGCAGTAACTTTTAGTGTGGCGGGCGAAGGGAAAACTGCAAATATGTCAATTATTTTGCCCGTATGGATATCAACCAAGGAGAATCCTAATTGCGAAAAACTTGTGTATGCGCTGCTTGATTCCCAAAGCGATACCACCTTCGTCGATCAAGAAATAAGTAATTTCCTAAGGGCACAATCGAGTCCAGTAAAACTGAAACTGTGGCTAGACTTGACCATCTCAAGAGAAGGATGTCTAAGGATGAAAGGTGTAAGGAACAGTACAAGGAATTTATGAGTGAGATTATTCAAAGAGGGGATGCCGAGGTAGTGAATATAGCGGCAAAAGAGGAGAAACATGGTATTTGCCTCACCACGGTGTCTTCCATCCAAAAAAGCCCAATAAGCTGCGAGTGGTATTCGATTGTTCAGCAAGGTTTAACGGTAATTCATTAAATGATCATTAGCTTCAAGGTCCTGACATGATTAACAATTTGATTGGCATTCTGATTAGATTTTGACAATATCCAGTTGCGCTGATGTGTGATGTGGAAAAAATGTATCACCAATTTCATGTGAATGAGGCTGACCGAAATTATCTTCGATTCCTTTGGTAGAAAGGTGGAGAATTCAATCAGAACCATCTTGAATTTCGAATGAAGGTCCATATCTTTGGCGCCGCCTCCTCTTCAGGGTGTGCGAATTTTGGCTTGAAGCACATCGCAAACGAGAACAGTCATCTATATCCTCTAGGTTCAGAATTTGTATTGAAGAATTTCTATGTAGATGATGGAGTAACTAGTTTGGAAGATTCAGAGAAGGCAATTAAGGTGGTTGATGAAGCAAGAAAACGCCTCGGGTTTCGTATGAAACCCTAGTTCCTCTAGGGAACGAGACGCTGCGTCACTACGCTTTGGGAACGCCCCCAGCGTGCCCACGCTCTGAATCACGTGTGTAATCAGTCCAATAGAGAATCGCGTGTGACGTCACGGACGGGGTGACGTCAGGAACCAGGAAGCTATAAAGCACATGCGGTGAATGCAGCTGGCAGCTTCTGCCACCAGGAGCGCTGCAGGGATGCCAGAATTGTGGTAGGCGACGCAGCGTCTCGTTCCCTAGAGGAACTAGGGTTTCATACGAAACCCGAGGCGTTCCCCTTCGGGAACGTCGAGCTGCGTCACTACGCTTTGGGAACGAAATGCCCACGCCGCCAGAATTCCACGGATGTGTTGTCGGTGCGAACCAACACATGGTGATCCTTCAGGTCTGGTAGAAAGTGTTTTAGAGCTAAAAACACAGCACGCATTTCCAGGCAATTGATGTGCCAATTGAGATGGTGCCCGCTCCACAGACCTTGGGCTGAGCGGCCACTCATGACCACTCCCCAGCCGGTGAGGGAAGCATCTGTCGTTAGTGTTACACGACGACATCGAGCTCCCAATACCGGGCCTTGGGACAGAAACCAGGATTTCTTCCAAATGTCCAGGGCACGAAAGCAGCGCCGCGTTACCTTGATCAAACGGAATGGGTTGCCCCTCGGGGAAAACCCTTTGGTTCTGAGCCACCACTGTAAAGGTCTCATATGCAGTAGGCCAAAAGGGATCACGTTGGACGCGGCTGCCATGAGACCCAGCAGAACTTGAAACTGCTTTACAGTGAGTGATCGGCCTTTGACTCTCTTGACTGTGTGAACAATCGATTCTATCCGAGCGGGAGACATTTGTGCCCGCATCGTGATCGAGTCCCAAACTACTCCCAGATAAGTGGTTCTCTGAACTGGAGAAAGAACACTTTTCTTGGAGTTCAGTCTTAACCCCAGAGACTTCATATGGGCGAGAACGACATCTCGATGTCGAACCGCCATCTCTCTTGACTGTGCTAGAATAAGCCAGTCGTCTATATAGTTTAGTATGCGGATGCCCTGGAGTCGCAGAGGAGCCAGCGCAGCATCCACACACTTGGTGAAAGTTCGGGGTGAGAGTGCCAGACCGAAAGGAAGAACTCTGTACTGGTAAGCTTTGCCCCCAAAAGCGAACCTGAGAAACTTCCTGTGTTGTGGAAGGATGGAGACGTGGAAATAAGCGTCCTTGAGATCTATCGTGACGAACCAGTCCTCGGACCTGATTTGAGACACGACCTGCTTTATAGTAAGCATCTTGAACTTGAGTTTCAGCACTGCGCGTTTGAGCAGTCTGAGGTCTAGAATAGGACGTAAGCCTCCATCCTTCTTTGGAACTATAAAGTAGCGGCTGTAAAACCCACACTCTGCGAGATGAGGAGGGACCACCTCGATGGCCTCCTTCCTCAGAAGGGTTTCTACTTCTTGTTCCAAAATCAGAGCCTGCTGAGGGGCCACAACGGTGGTGGTAATCCCCTGAAAGGGCAGCGGACAAGTGCCGAACTGAATCTTGTAACCTTTCTTTACTGTCTGCAGGACCCAGCGAGAAACATTTGGCAGAAGTTCCCACGCTGCCAAATGATCTACTAAGTGCTTAAATTAAAAACAATCTTCACAAATAGCCGTGCAATACGATAACTGCTATGCTACTGCCAATAACTGGTGACTGAACTGATAGAGAATCTTCGTTTTTGCCCAATAATTAATGCTCAAAAAAGTCAAATATTTATAGTTCTCTGTAATCACGTAATCAGAGGACTGTTTTTCATTATAGTGAGAGTCAAACAGATATTGGAAAAGCAAATTTAATCAGAGACATATGTGCATTCTTCTCAAAATGGAAAGGATTAAAATAGTAAAAGCTTATTTTAATCCCTCATATACAAAATGATTGACTACAGAAAAGCCCCTATCCCATGATTCACCACACAACCCTTGTAAAAGCTAAAAGGCCTAAATTTATGATTTATGTATTTGAACGCATTTCTATTTAGATAATACAATTTAGTAACGGTTTAAAAATGGTTAGTTCACCAAAAATAAAAATAAAAATAAAAAATTAGCCCATGATTTACTCAGCCTCAAGGCATCCTAGGTGTATATGATTTTCTTCTTTCAAATGAATACAATCGGAGTAATATTAAAAAATCTCTTGGCTCTTCCAAGCTTTATAATGGGATTGGGTGGGTGTTTTTGTTCAACAGTTAAAAGAAGTTCAATAAAGTGCATTCATCCATAATAAAAAGTGCCTCACATGGCTCTGGGTGATGAATGAAGGCCTCCGTAGCAAATTGTTGTGTTTTTGTAAGAAAAATATCCATATTTAAAATGCTATAAACAGTTTTCTCTAGTTTGCCAAATATGTCGTATTTGCAAGCCATTCCGGGTGGATAACGTAAGACATATGCGTAGCGCATGCGCTGGTGAGAATATGCTAGTCTTGTGAGAACACAACAATAGTTCACGCAAGCTAGAGAACATGGTTTATAATGTTTTAAATATGGGTATTATTTTTCTTACAAAAATACATCGATTCACTACAGGAGGCCTTTATTTGAACTATACGTTCAAATTTTTCATATTGTTTTCACAATGAACAGATTCCAAACAAATTTAAAGGATTATTCCACCCCAAAATGAAAATTTTGCCATTGCTCACTTACCCCCATGTCTTTCCAAACCCATAAAAGCTTTGTTTGTCTTTGGAACGCAATTTGAGATATTTTGGATGAAAACCGGGAGCTTTGTGGCTGTCCCATTGACAGCCAAGTAAATAACACTTTCAAGTCCCAGAAAAGTATGAAAGACGTCGTCAAACTAGTCCATCTGCCATCAGTGGTTAAACCACCATTCTATGAAGCTACAAGAATACTTTTTGTATGCAAAGAAAAGAAAAATAATGACTTTGGGAGATTCCCAAATTTGTAGGGTCGTTCCAAACGAAAGTGAGCAACTGAATCCCTTCACGAAGGGCCCTTTCATAAGTCCGTTAGCAAAGGGAACATTAGATGGTCACTTCACGGAAGAGTTTTCCGTTAGTGATCATGGAGCTCTTGCAATGCATTTTAAAGCAAAGTTGGGGTTGATTTCAACTTCACATACAAACTTAAAGTGTTGTCAAGGTAACATTTTGTCAGTTATTCCCTTTGCCAAGGGAGTTCTCTGTCAGCTGCGACTAAGTGTGCCGCACAAGTACCGAAAATTGAAGCCAAAACGTTTCGATCGTCGTAGTATAGGTCATAAACCCCACCCTCTCCATGTAATCTAATGGGACGTGAGCCAAACTAAATAATCGAATTACACTTCATATAACTTTTTTCTAAAGATTGTTTTCATTGTGTGAGGTAGTTCTTATCATTCTGATTCATGTTCAAGGATTCGTTTTTCTGATAAGTTGACGATGACGTGGAGGAGCTGAATTGTTGAATAAAGTAGTTATTTTTGTTTTCTTTGCGTACTTTGTAAAAAAAAATGGTTGAACCACTAATGACAGATTTTATACTTTTCTGGGCATTGACAGTGCTATTTACTTGGCAGTCAATGGGACAGCCACAAAGCTCCTGGTTTTCATTCAAAAGATCTTAAAATGTGTTCTGAAGCTTTTACGAGTTTGGAACGACATGGGGGTAAGTGATTAATGACAAAATTTTCATTTTGGGGTAGAGTAACTCTTTAAAGTGTTAGTTCACCCAAAAATGAAAATTTGTCCATTATTTACTCACCCATCAGGCATCCTTAATATATCGGATTTATATAAAAAATTATCCTGGCTTTTCCAAGCTTTAGAATTGCATGGGAGGGTGTTTCTCTTCATCGGTCCAAAACTAGTCCAGTTAAAGTGCATCCATCTATAATAAAAAGTGCCTCACACGGCAAAGGCCTCCTGTAGCGAATCGATGCAATTTTGTAAGAAAAATATCCATATTTAAAAGTAATAATCACTTTAATCTAGCTTGCACCAACTGGTTGTACATGGAAGCCCTTCTGAGCGGATGACGTAGGATGTCGGCATAACGCATATGTCGGTGAGTCTCGCCTGGAGCTGTTTCCGTGTACGACCAGTTGGCGCAAGCTAGATTAAAATGGTTATTACGTTTTAAATATGGATATTTTTCTTACAAAAATGCATCATCTACAGGAGGCCTTTATTCACACCCTGGTGCTGTGTGAGTCACTTTTTTATTATGAATGGATGCACTTTATTGAACTTGTTTTGGACTGATGAAGAGAAACACCCACCCATGCAATTCTAAACCTTGGAAATGCCAGGATAATTTTTAATATAACTCTGATTGGATTCGTCTGAAAGAAGGAAGTCATATACACCTAGATTGCCTGGAGAATGAGTAAATAATGGGCTCATTTTTATTTTGGGGTGAACTAACCCTTTAATAAATACATTTGAAAGTATGTTTATTTAAATAAAACCAAATAGATGCAAATAGTTAATTAAAAAAATATGCCATGATTTTCTAAATACATAAATCTGACCTGTTTGAGCTACGTATGACAAATTAATAACACATCAGTTTATTTATTTATTTATTTATGTTAAAACTGTATAGTCCAAATTTATGAAATTTTAATACTTTCATATTAATTTAATATTTAAATAACATATTTTGACCCCTATTAACAGCATTCTGTTGATGTTATTTTATTCTTTAATCATTTTCAAAAAGGCAAAGCAAGACTAAACAATGCATCTTAAGGTGTAAAGTGTTTTTGAGCTGCTTTGTGCTCTTTAAAATCCTGCTTGCCGAGTCTCTCATCAGACAAGGAAGCAATTAAGTTGTTTATTGATGCAGAAGAGCAAATGTGTGATCCCACCATTCAGGAGGGTCTCGAAAGTGTTTTTTGCCCGCTTTGATCTTGCATGAGGACATCCAGCTGGACGATGAAGGAGCCGTCCAAATCACAAAGGAAAATGCCTTGGACAGACAAATGAACAACAGACATCACTGTAATGAGGTCAATTAGAAGGTTATTTAAGGATATGGTTCTTCTCTTTTCTTTTAATAATCTAAGAATCTTGCTCATCTAAGCAATTATTTTAGGAGACAAATAGGCGACTACAAAAACCTTAAAGAGAAATTGACTATGTTTTTACTTAAAGGGACAGTTCACCCAAAAATGGTAGTTTAGTGATCATTTACTGCAATTTTCATACAGTTGCTCCAAACCTGTATGAATTTATTTATTTTGCTAAGCTGTGTATCAACATTCTTTAAAATATATCTAATTAAATTGTATTTTGTTTTGTGTAAACATAGAAATGCATACAGGTTTAGAACAATTGGGTGAGTAAATGATGACAGAATTTTCATTTTTGAGGCAACCATCTCTTCAACTTAAGGTTTGATCTACCCAATGAATATGAGTTTATAGTTATTTAAGGAAATATAGTTTTATATTAGGGAATACAGTTTCATTTTTCTTTCACAAACCCAGATGAAAAGTTCACAGTACATAAATGTGACCCTGGACCACAGAACCAGTCATAAGTAGCATGGATATATTTGTAGAAATAGCCAACAATTCATTGTATGGGTCATAATTATTGATTTTTATTTTATGCCAAAAATCAGGATATTAAGTAAAGCTCATGTTCCATGAAGATATTTTGTAAATTTCCTACCATAAACATATCATAACTTAATTCTTGATTTAATTAATTAAATATTTTTTTTTGTTGTATCTCCACCAAATATTGTCCTATCCTAACAAACCATACATCAATGGTAAGCTTATTTATTCAGCTTTTAGAATAACTGACCATTATGACTGTTTTTGTGATCCAGGGTCACAAATATTGTTTTTAAACTTTTTTTAAAGGTCCCACATTGTACACATTTCTGGAGGTTTAGTTTAGTTGTTGATGTCCTTAAGAATATATATTTGCGTTATAAGTGCCAAAATCCATCTCAATATATTTTTACAGCTCCTTTTTTAGGAGCTCTGTCAAAAACAGGTCGATTTTGGCCCATCTAATTAATATTCATGAGCCTCTCTTCTGATTGGCCTGTTGTTTTCTGAGTGACCCACAGCCAGGCCAACCACAGTTAACTACGGTCATGTATGCTTTAGCCGATCCCAGAGCCATAGAGAGAGCCTAGCCTGCTGATACTCAACAGGATATTTCAGAATGATCATTAATGTTTTTTCTTTTTCAAACACCGAATGCAGTAAGCTACATAACTGTTGCTTTAGTAAAGCCCCTTTCACAATGCGCGCTGATTCTGGAAAATTACGGGAACGAGCGCTGTGTGAACAAAAGCCAGAACCATAAAGGCTGTGTTGTAGTGATGATGCACGTTATCATGCGACTCTTCACGACGAAAAAATACGTGCAAAGTGGAATGAAGCGGCGATCAGACAGAGCCAGCTCCGCACTATCAGCGCTGAAGCACAGTTTGTTCAGGTTAGTTTCAGTTTAGTGAAACGTACGCGTCACATTACATCTCACATCCAAATGTCACATGTCTTTATGGGTTGTGTGTAAAGCACGCACAGATTCCGGAAAACAACTGTGAATGAACCAAATTAAACAATTCGGGAACAAATCATGGGACACATTATCCGTGTATTTACCGGAATCGCTGTGTGAAAGAGGCTGAAGTTGACGTGCCAGTGGTCTCTTATATTAACGTTGTTCTGAAGCCTGTGCAATGATGTAGTTTAGACATCTATCGGCTGAACAGGGTTTTCTCGACTTGTTTTCGTGTTGTTGTTGCTTAGCAATGTTATGGACACGATATTGTCTGGGTTTGACAAAAGGAGGGTGGGACAGTGGTTGGTGCTCGGGGTGGTGACTGAAGGCGGTGACTGAGTAGATCGGACGTCACATCTTTGCGGAAGTCACAGTGGCTCGTGAAAATGAACAGCTACTTTAAGCAGGCTGTGTGCAGTTTACTGTGGATTGACTGTTTTGAAACTCATATGGTAGTTAAATAGCTCCTAGACCTCAGTTATTATGAAAAAAGCTAGGAGATTTTGACAATATGGGACCTTTAAGACTATCAGTTTTCTCAAATGAAATGAGTGAAATTGTCGGGTTTTACAGTAAATTACGTTAAATTATGTTTTTTTAGTAACTAGTTGATTGTTTGTTTGTTTGTTTGTTTGTTTGTATTTTCCAACAGTGGTTTGAGTTATGTTGATTTCAAACACAACTCTCTTAAATGTATTTATTATTATATATTATTTTGTATAAATTCTAGCTAAAATCACACTTTTGGTACAATTTTTGCTGACTAAAATATTGCTTTGATTTTTGTTTGTGACTTTAAACATTTTTGTGAATTAATGTTTTTTATTTATTTATTTTTTTAGTTGTCCAAGAATAAAAAATCCTGATAATTTAGTTTGTTTTATCGTTTCACTAGATAAAACTCTTATTCATTGGCTGGGATTGTGTAGAGCCCCTTGAAGCTGCACTTTCAACCTTCAATTCATTGAGCACCACTGAAGTCCACTATATGGAAAAAAAATCCTGGAATGTTTTCCTCAAAAAAAAAAAAAAAAAAAAAATTCTTTGCGACTGAAGAAAGAAAGACATGAACATCTTGGATGTCATGGGGGTGAGTAAATTATCAGGAAATGTTTATTTTGGAAGTGGAGTAATCCTTTAAATAGTCTAGAATATGATATTTATTACTAGCTATGTAATTCATATTTGTGACCCTGGACCACAAAACCAGTCATAACCACCTGAAAGCTGTGTAAATAAGCTTTCCATTTATATATTGTTTGTTAAAATAGGACAATGTTTGTCTGAGATACAACTATTTGAAAACCTGGAATCTGAGGGTGCAAAAAAATCAAAATATTGAGAAAATCACCTTAAAAGTTGTCCAAATGAAGTTCTTAGCAAAGCATATTACTAATCAAAAGTCAAGTTTTTATATATTTATGGTAGAAAATTTACAAAATATCTTCATGGAACATGATCTTTACTTAATATGCTAATGATTTTTGGCATAAAAGAAAAATCGATAATTTTGACCCATACAATGTATTTTTGGCTATTGCTACAAATATACCCGTGCTACTTAAGACTGGTTTTGTGGTCCAGGGTCACATTTAATAAATGAAACGCAATTTAATTACAGGCACAAATTTATGCTACATGATATAATGTGAGGACATTCTCCAGCAAAAACAAATTTGCAGTAGCTTTTTCATATGCTGTTCATCTAAAGTTTGTGCACTTTGTTTGACTGATTTTTGCCCTATAAAGGTTTGAAAATGACTCACTCCAGCACCTGCCATGACAAATGTTTAACACATTAATCACAACCACAATAACTAAACCACAGTACATTCAACTGTTCTCTTTGCAGTCGCAGTCCTCTAACAAATCAAACGCTGTTTAGCGGTTCTGCTCTAATTATTAAGTAGCCATTGTAATTTGAAGAGCTGCGCCCACAATGCTATGTTGAGAAGGCTGGAATCTTAAGCTAAAACTGCTGCAGGCAGTACAAACAGAGAAGAGAAATAATTAGACTTAATTAAGGAGGGGAGTATGTAACATAACATTCCATAGCAGCTGTTCTCCTTAAGGCTGCCTGCACCCCACCTGCCAATCATACAGATGAGGATATGTCACTGTCATAATCTGGGCTGTGGGTTTTCCCTCAGCCACCTGAGGTCGTTGTTTCCCTTCCCTGCACTGCACTTCCCTGATTGTCTACACCTGTCTAGTTGTCATTAACACTCATTTACACTCACACCTGTTGACACTTAACGGACTATAAAGTTGCGCTTCATCCACTACCCATCATGTCTGCATTGGATTCAGTTCTGTCTTGTATACTCTGTGTTCCTGATCCCTGGCCTTTTGATCATGTTCTTGGTTTTGTTTATTTTGTATTTAAGTTGAGTAGTTTGTGCCATGTTGGCCTTTTGCTTTGTTTGTTTATTTGTTGCGTTTTGTATTTTCTTTATTAAAAGAAACCTCTTACCTGCACCTGGACCCAGACCCCTTGTTTTCCGTGACAGTCACATTATTACAATTAAAGTCAACATTAAAGCAAAACTGACCCAATTTAATGCGTGTTCCAGTTCTCACTGTGAATAAATAATCAGCTCATGTTATTCCAAAGAAAGAAACTGTGTGTCATCATGATCTTTATTTAAAATGTAATTACTGACATTTCTACTGAAACATCCAGTGTGAAAAAGAAGTACATTGTAGCACTTTTTTGTAAGTACTTATTATAGAAATAATAAAAGAACATATAGGCTACTTAAATGTGAAATGCAAACATTATACTTAAATGTAGTTCTACTGGAACATGTACAGTTGAAACCAGAAGTTTACATACATCTTTCTGAATCTGCAAAATGTTAATTATTTTACCAAAATAATAGGGATTAACAAAATGCATGTTGTTTTTTATTTAGTACTGACCTGAATAAGATATTTCACATAAAAGATGTTTACATATAGTCCACAAGAGAAAATAATATTTGAATTTATAAAAATGACCCGTTCAAAAGTTTACATACACTTGTAATACACTCTTAATACTGTGTTGTTACCTGAATTATCCACAGCTGTGTGTGTGTGTGTGTGTGTGTGTGTGTGTGTGTTTTTTTTTTTTTTGTGAAAGTGAGTCCCTTGTTTGTTCTCAACAGTCAAACTGCCCACTGTTCTTCAGAAAAATCCTTTAGGTCCCACAAATTCTTTGGTTTTCAGCTCTTTTGTGTATTTGAACCCTTTCCAACAATGACTGAAAAAAAATTTAAGGAACAACGTTATAGGTAAAACAAGTTTTAACAGAAATAATGTAAATACTGTCAAAATAGCTGGCAACAAAAGTGAGTACACCCTAAGTGAACTTGTCCAAAGTGACAACATTTTGTGTTAGCACCATTGTTATCTGGCACTGCCTTAATCATCCTGGGCATGGAATTGACCAGAGCTGCACAGGTTGTTGCTGAGATCCTCATCCACTCCTCTATAATGACATCACAGAGCTGCTTGATGTTGCTTCTCCACCTTACACTTGAAGATGTCCCACAGGTGCTTAATAGGGTCCAGGTCTGGAGACATACTTGGCCACCCCATCACCTTCAGCTTCAGCTTCCTCAGTAAGGCAGTTGTCATCTTGGTGGTGTGTTTGGAGTTGTTATCATGTTGGAAAACTGCCATTCGGCCTAGTTTCTGGAGGGAAGGCATCATGTTCTGCTTCAGAATGTACAGTACATAAGGAAATCCATGTTTCGCTTAATGAACTACAGCTCCCCAGTACCAGCAGCACTCATGCAGCCCCAGACCATGATGCTACTACTACCATGCTTGACTGTAGGCAAGCATGGTAGTTTTTTGTTTTGCAAACACGATCAGTTTTACCAGGGATGAACTGCTGAACATTCGGCAGAACACACCACATAATATCCTACCGGTTTTTGATTATTCGGACGTTTTGCTGAACATAGTAGTTGGCGGAGCAGCAGCGCTGAGACGCTTTCGGACGCGCAGGACGCACAAGCGGGGGAAGCGCGCCGGCGTGCTCGTGAAGCTTCGTCACCGTGGATTCAGGCTGTCGCTGCCAGGCATACATCTGGCGAATCTCCGCTCTCTACCCAACAAAACGGACGAACTCCTTCTGCTCTCCAGGACAAATAAGGATTTTTCACATTCTGCTGCTCTGTGTTTCACGGAAACCTGGCTGAACGCGGCTATACCAGACAGCGCGATTCATCTGCTGGGATATCAGCTGTTCACAGGAGACCGCGACACAGAATCGACGGGGAAACCGCACGGCGGCGGGATGTGCTTTTACATCAATGAGAGGTGGTGTACAGATGTAACAGTGTTAAAGAAGATGTGCTGTTCTGATCTAGAAGCGCTTTTCATTAACTGTAAGCCGTTCTATTCGCCGCGAGAGTTTTGCTCGTTCATTCTCGTGAGCGTGTACATTCCACCGCAAGCGCACGTAAACCTGGCATTGCAGAAACTCGCTGATCAGATCACAGAGACAGAACAACAACACCCGGACTCTGTTTTAATCATTCTTGGGGATTTTAATAAAGCAAATCTCTCACGTGAACTGCCAAAATACAGACAGCACGTTACATGTCCGACCAGAGACAGTAATATATTGGACCACTGTTACACCACAATTAAAGGAGCATATCACTCTGTCCCACGGGCAGCTTTGGGACTATCTGATCACTGTCTGGTTCATCTTATACCAACCTACAGGCAAAAACTTAAATCTGCTAAACCTGTAGTTAAGACTGTAAAAAGATGGACCAACGAAACAGAACAGGTCTTACAATCCTGTTTCTATTTGACTGATTGGAGTGTTTTTGAAGCTGCTGCCGCTGATCTGGACGAGCTCACAGAGACTGTTACTTCATATATCAGTTTCTGTGAGGATTTATGCATTCCTACCAGAACCTATTTAACATACAACAATGACAAGCCATGGTTTACAGAAAAACTCAGACATCTTCGTCAGGCCAAACAGGATGCCTACAGAAAAGGGGATAGAGTCTTGTACAACCAGACCAGGAACACACTGAATAAAGAGATTAGAGTGGCTAAAAAGACCTATGCAAAAAGGTTAGAAGATCAGTTCACTTCGAATGATCCAAGTTCAGTGTGGAAAGGCCTGAAAACAATCACAAACTACAGGACACCACCCCCGTGCACTGAGGCGACTCAACGACTTGCTGAAGACCTGAATGAGTTTTACTGTAGATTTGAAACCCCCCAAACCTGTTTTGACGATCTCTTCACACAACCATTACCACCTCCAACAACCCCCCTCTCCCCCCCTCCTTCACTTCTAATCAGCGAAAATGAGGTGCGCCAGGTCTTCAGGAAGAACAAAAGAAGAATGGCACCAGGACCAGACGGTGTGACACCAGCCTGTCTGAAAACCTGCGCTGACGAGCTGGCCCCCATCTTTTCACAGATCTTTAACAGGTCTCTGGAGCTGTGTGAAGTCCCTCACTGCCTAAAACGTTCAACTATTATTCCTGTCCCAAAGAAATCCAAGATAACAGGACTTAACGACTACAGACCTGTGGCGCTAACATCTGTCGTCATGAAGTCGTTTGAAAAACTGGTTCTGGCTTATCTGAAGGACATCACCAGACACTTACTGGACCCCCTGCAGTTTGCTTACCGAGCAAACAGGTCAGTGGATGATGCAGTGAACATTGGCTTGCACTTCATCCTGCAGCATCTGGACAGACCAGGGACTTATGTGAGGATCCTGTTTGTGGACTTCAGTTCGGCCTTCAACACCATCATTCCTCCACTCCTCCACACCAAACTAAACCAACTTTCTGTTCCTAGCCTATCTGTCAATGGATCACTAGCTTTCTGACAGATAGGCAACAGCTGGTGAGACTGGGGAAATTCACATCAAGCAGCCGCACCACCAACACTGGCGCCCCTCAGGGTTGTGTTCTCTCCCCACTGCTCTTCTCCCTCTACACCAACGACTGCACCTCTAAAGACCCCTCTGTCAAGCTCCTGAAGTTTGCAGATGACACCACGGTTATCGGCCTCATTCAGGATGGTGACGAGTCTACCTATAGACAGGAGGTAAAAGAGCTGGCTGTCTGGTGCAGTCACAACAACCTGGAGCTGAACAAGCTCAAAACTGTAGAGATGATAGTGGACTTCAGGAGGAACCCCCCTGCACTTTCCTCACTCACCATCATGGACAGCACTGTGGCTACAGTGGAGACATTCAAGTTCCTGGGATGTTTCATGTCCCAGGACCTGAAGTGGGACACTCACATCGACTCCATTGTAAAAAAAAAAGGCCCAACAAAGGTTGTATTTCCTTCGCCAGCTGAAGAAGTTCAACCTACCACAGGAGTTGCTGAGACAGTTCTACTCAGCCATCATCGAGTCTGTTTTGTGCACATCAATAACTGTCTGGTTTGGCTCAGCTACAAAATCAGACATCAGAAGATTGCAGAGAATGGTTCGGTCTGCTGAGAGGATTACTGGTGCTCCCCTGCCCACCCTTCAAGAACTGTACACATCCAGAGTGAGGAAAAGAGCTCAGAAAATCACTTTGGACCCCTCACATCCAAGCCATCCCCTCTTTGAACTCTTACCATCCGGCCGGCGCTACAGAGCCCCAAAGATCAGGACTACCAGACGCGTGAACAGTTTTTCCCCCCAGGCAATCCACCTTATGAACAGTTAAAATGTTCCTCCCATTGTGCAAAAATGTGTGGAATAATCTGACTTTATCTACTGCTACCACCTCCACCCTAACACATCCCTGTAATCCATCCTATCACCTATAGCACAACTGTACATACATATTTATTGTCAATTTTTACAAATTATTATTATTATTTTCTATTTTTATTTTTGGTCTATTTATGCTTACATATGTGTATTTTTTCTTATTCTCTTATTTTTATTGTCTGTGCGTCTCTGTGTACTGGAAGCTAATAACACTGGAACAAATTCCTTGTATGCGCAAGCATACTTGGCAATAAAGCTCTTTCTGATCTGATTCTGAAACAGGATCTAGAATTACAATTCGAATTTGAATTAAAGGAAGCAGAATTGCAATTCAATACAAATTCAAAGAAATTCACATAACATAAGTGAAGTGTTTAACAATGAAGCTTTACAATATATGTCAGATATGATTTCATTACATATTCTATAAATTATATTAGTTTGAACTACTTGTAAAGATTGTGTTATTTGATTACTTTGAAATGAAAACATTTTGAACAAAACTAATCATTAAACATTGAGGGAGTAATTTATTTCAAGAATTTGATCAATATCTATATGTTGGAACAAAATGTATGCAGGGTTGAGGAGTGACTAGTTATGTGTAATGAAATTATGCTATTAAATTACAAAATTAATATAATTGTGAGATTCAACACATTCTTTCTGTTTTATGACTGTGTGGAATGTGTTTGAATTGCCATGAATTTAATTCCACTTCCTGTCATTCCAACTCCAATTCAAATTCAACTTCCTGTGGGGTGGAGTCAATTCAATTCAAATTCCAACTCATGAATTGAATGGCGGCCAATTCTGAAATTCTGAATTGTGCACAAGCCTGCTGACCACTGTAGTGTAACTCAGTTTCAGGGTGTTACTGAACCTCTAATAGTCTTGGCCATCTTTGTGGAGAGCAACAATTCTAATTCTCAATTCCTCAGAGAGTTCTTTGCCATGAGATGCCATGATTAACATCCAGTGGTCAGTATGAGAGAATTGTGTCTAAAGCACCTATTTTTAACTGCTCTAATACAAGATACACAACTTTGTATGGTCCTGTCAGGCAGACAAAATATAAACATAATGAATCATTGTATGAATCACATGTAATCATTGTTTCGGTAGTGACAAAGGGGAACACATAATCCTTTATTTAGAGGAAATAAACACAATTTTAGTACAGTTATGCAATTTTTTGGTATTTTAGTATGTTTTAGTAGTGTTTCAGTATGTTGGTTAAAAGTCTGTAATGTGATGCGGTCAACACCGAAAATGTGCTGTCACTGCTGAGATATGGGATGTTTTGTCAATAATAAAGTATACTGAATTATCAACTAAGATGTCATGATAGTGTTTTATTCAGTGTATGTTCAAACTAATGAATCCTTAAGTTTGAAATCAGTATGATCAACTTTTTGCCTTTTACAAAGAAAAATTGGATTCAAAATACAACAAATCTTATAGATTCCACTTGAAATATTGTTATATTGGGATTTTTGTTGGGAAAGTCGGGGGACAGACGCACACTTCGATTAGACTGGATAAACACATGCAGCATCTTAATTGTTAAGAAAATGGTATTCCTAATAAATGTCTCGAGTATTTTGATTATGTCCAATGCTTCTCTTTCTTTTTGGAAAGACACATTTCACTATGTCTTTTCAAATGCCTAGGTCTGTTTAATTTCCTTAATTATACAATGTCTAGCACTAATTTTAAACGTTTATTCAAGCAATGATATATACATTATCTCTTGTATGTGCTTGTTTAAAACCAGGGATTAAAAATGAATTCCAAGTAAAAACGGTAGGCTATTTTTTCTTTAGGGTAAATCCAGGTTGATTGGGACACATTTTGTAATTGAAATTACTTGGAAAAATTGTCCCAATAAACCTGAATTCACCCTACATTTCCAGAGAGCGAAACGAACGAAATTAAACATTACTTAATATATTATTCATTTGATACAACTATTATAGCTATACAATTAATATATATATAAAATAATATTATTTTGTCATATTCGTGATTCCTGAATTTATATATGAAAACTTCATTTTGAAGTGCATTCATCATGTTGGTATAAGAAAATTCGTTAACCTAGCCTATTAAGTTGATTTAATAGCTATTCTTGATAATTTTTATAATAAGTTAAAAGTTAAGAAAAAGTAATTAGCTTGTAGTCTATATATATTTAGGGCTATAGGCTAATCTTTTTCTTAACTCTTATTACACTGTAGATCGAAATAAAATAATTATTGATCATATTTAACATCGGAGAATCACTGACATAATTTAGAGTAGGCTACTTCGAAAACGAAACTATTTAAATATGTATAAAGGAAAGACAAAATAAAACAAGAACTGTTTTTCAAACTGTATTTTTCTTCATCAAGAACATTTCTTTTGACAAAATTAATTAATGCCGAATGATGTTTGACAGTGTACACATCTCCACCGCATAGCCGCATATAATCGCTGGTGTCAGTCGCAAATATTAAACATGCGGGTCAGGAAGCGGGTCGGTACAATTTTATTTTATTTTTTTTATTTTTTTATTTTTTTTTGGGTTCGGGTTGTTCATACATTGACCCGCGCATGGCTGATAGCCATTAAAGAAGAAACTCGAGTTCTTACCAGTCAAAATATCATTAGGCTAAGCACACTCTTTTTTTTTTTTTGACATCTGACAAGATTTTTTTTTTTTTTATTGGTGCTGTTATTATTTTTCCATTTTCCCTTGAATGTGTACTGGTATTTCAATATAATACCTTATTGTATTGTAACTTTAGGATTAAAATGACATAGAGACATATTTTTTTAAATGACACATAAAATGACATATTTTGGCTTCCACTCAGCAATAAATATGACCTGAATAAAATGGCTTCATTTTAATATGTTGTATATACACTCACTGAAAATAATACTTGACAAAGATATTATGCTTTTAATCCATTAAATTTGTTAAAATGCTCTAAAGTTAATACTTTATTTTAACTTTATAATTGTAACATTTTGCATGTGAGTAGAGAGCATCACATTTGTGTAAATTATTATTTATCAATTATTACTTATTAATATTCATCTCTACTAATACACAGGTTAGAATATCATCACAACACAATATTGGCCCTTTAAACCAGCGCATGCGTATTATATTCAGAGATGCTACTGCGCATACCGCGCAGGCGCCTAACAACGTCTAGTATCAAAAAAAGATACAATTAAAGAATATTTTATCATTATCCTACTATTACTACTTGCACAATTTCATATTCACCGCTGCAAATTCACTCAACAAAATCCTTTATTTATTAATTTTTAAAAATAGGTTCAACAGTATATCCAAACTATTTTATTATCCAAAAATCTTAAACTGTCAATTTGTTTCATCTTTTTAATTTATATTGTTAAAGGTTTTGTTTTGTATTTATTTTATTATTTTTAATTGTATTGTATACATGTATAATGCTGACATTTTTGTACTTTTGTGCTTTGTACCTTGACAATAAAAAAAAAAATAAAAAAAAAAACCGTCCAGTAGGTATTGGACCCGATCCATCTACGCAGCCTGCAGCGAGGACCTCTTGGCTGTATCCGAAATCGCCCTCTACACCCTCAAATAGGGCACTATTTGAGGGGACAGCCATTTTAAGTGGTGTTCGAAACCATAGTGGACGTTCCCGAGTGCACTCATTCAATCCCACAATGCACCGCAAAAACGAGTGTACAACCGATGTACGCTCAACAGCTAGAGATAACCCGCGTCTCGACAGACGATAGCGCCCGCAGCTGAATCATCCATCCGTTCGTTTTACAATGCGCTCGTTCACTGCGTAATACAGCGTACAACACAGGTACAAATTTGTTGGAAATTGATTATTAAATTGTTTAACCAGGGTTTATACGTAAACTCCTTGAAATAGTTCAAGATAAATCCTTTAATCTTACTACTCGAACTGTCTGTTTAAATGAAAAGCGGCAGTTCTTCCGGAGCACTTAGCGTCCGAATTCACTCACTCGTTTTCATTCACTCCTTCAAGTGAACTGTACGAGTGGACTAATGTAGGGAATAGTGAATAGGGTATAGGGGGCGATTTCGGATACAGCCCTTGTCGTTTTACAATGCGCTCGTCCACTGCGTAATACAGCGTACAACACAGGTACAAATTCGTTGGAAATTTATTATTAAATTGTTTAACCAGGGTTTATACGTAAACTCCTTGACATAGTTCAAGATAAATCCTTTAATCTTACTACTCGAACTGTCTGTTTAAATGATTGTTAAACAGTAAGCAATACTATGCAAAAGCGGCAGTCCTTCCGGAGCACTTAGCGTCCGAATTCACTCACTCGTCCCCATTCGGCACTCACTAAATTCCAGGGGTTTCATTACCACGACGTAAAATGGGCGTTTCTGGGGGCGTTAGGAAAACGCCCCTTTCTAAAAAAAAATTATTAAGAGAGGTCACCGATCATGCGCAGTAAGTCAGTTTTTTTGCGCGGGCATTTCAAAACCTAGGATCAGCACTGATGGATAATGAAGGACAACACAGTCATACAGGTTATTTTATGTTTTAAAATCTTACATTTAAACGATTTTCGAAAACAAATAAACAGCCGTTATAGAAATGCAAAACGTGTAGCGTCTATTTACGAAAATTAATCATGGTTTACAATGGTATCGTGTACAGGTATTTCAAGACACTGTATGTGAATATAAATATGAAGGGTACGAAACCCCTGCGATCGTGGACAGGTATTTCATGATACTGTATATGAATAGCCTATAATTATGAAGTGCACGAAACCCCTGCGACCGTGGACAGGTATTTCATGATACTGTATATAAATATGAAGGGCACGAAAACCCTGCGAACATGGACAGGTATTTCAAGACACTGTATATAAATATGAAGAGCACTAAACCCCTGCGATCGTGGACAGGTATTTCATGATACTGTATATAAATATGAAGTGCACGAAACCCCTGTGATCGTGGACAGGTATTTCAAGACACTGTATATAAATATGAAGAGCACTAAACCCCTGCGAACATGGACAGGTATTTCAAGACACTGTATATAAATATGAAGAGCACTAAACCCCTGCGATCGTGGACAGGTATTTCATGATACTGTATATAAATATGAAGTGCACTAAACCCCTGCGATCGTGGACAGGTATTTCATGATACTGTATATAAATATGAAGTGCACAAAACCCCTGCGATCGTGGACAGGTATTTCATGATACTGTATATGAATATAAATATGAAGTGCACGAAACCCCTGCGAACGTGGACAGGTATTTCATGATACTGTATATGAATATAAATATGAAGTGCACGAAACCCCTGTGATCGTGGACAGGTATTTCATGATACTGTATATAAATATGAAGTGCACGAAACCCCTGTGATCGTGGACAGGTATTTCATGATACTGTATATAAATATGAAGTGCACAAAACCCCTGCGATCGTGGACAGGTATTTCATGATACTGTATATGAATATAAATATGAAGTGCACGAAACCCCTGCGAACGTGGACAGGTATTTCATGATACTGTATATGAATATAAATATGAAGTGCACGAAACCCCTGTGATCGTGGACAGGTATTTCATGATACTGTATATAAATATGAAGTGCACGAAACCCCTGTGATCGTGGACAGGTATTTCATGATACTGTATATAAATATGAAGTGCACAAAACCCCTGCGATCGTGGACAGGTATTTCATGATACTGTATATGAATATAAATATGAAGTGCACGAAACCCCTGTGATCGTGGACAGGTATTTCATGATACTGTATATAAATATGAAGTGCACAAAACCCCTGTGATCGTGGACAGGTATTTCATGATACTGTATATGAATATAAATATGAAGTGCACGAAACCCCTGTGATCGTGGACAGGTATTTCATGATACTGTATATAAATATGAAGTGCACAAAACCCTTGCGAACGTGGACAGGTATCATGATACTGTATATAAATATGAAGTGCACGGAACCCCTGCGAACGTGGACAGGTATCATGATACTGTATATGAATATAAATATAAAGTGCACGAAACCCCTGCGAACGTGGACAGGTATCATGATACTATATATGAATATAAATATAAAGTGCACGAAACCCCTGCGAACGTGGACAGGTATCATGATACTGTATATGAATATAAATATAAAGTGCACGAAACCCCTGCGAACGTGGACAGGTATCATGATACTATATATGAATATAAATATAAAGTGCACGAAACCCCTGCGAACGTGGACAGGTATCATGATACTATATATGAATATAAATATAAAGTGCACGGAACCCCTGCGAACGTGGACAGGTATCATGATACTATATATGAATATAAATATAAAGTGCACGGAACCCCTGCGAACGTGGACAGGTATCATGATACTATATATGAATATAAATATAAAGTGCACGAAACCCCTGCGAACGTGGACAGGTATCATGATACTGTATATGAATATAAATATAAAGTGCACGAAACCCCTGCGAACGTGGACAGGTATCATGATACTGTATATGAATATGAAGTGCACGAAACCCCTGCGAACGTGGACAGGTATTTCATGATACTGTATATGAATATAAATATGAAGTGCACGAAACCCCTGTGATCGTGGACAGGTATTTCATGATACTGTATATAAATATGAAGTGCACGAAACCCCTGTGATTGTGGACAGGTATTTCATGATACTGTATATGAATATAAATATGAAGTGCACGAAACCCCTGTGATAGTGGACAGGTATTTCATGATACTGTATATGAATATAAATATGAAGTGCACAAAACCCCTGTGATAGTGGACAGGTATTTCATGATACTGTATATGAATATAAATATGAAGTGCACGAAACCCCTGTGATAGTGGACAGGTATTTCATGATACTGTATATGAATATAAATATGAAGTGCACAAAACCCCTGTGATAGTGGACAGGTATTTCATGATACTGTATATGAATATAAATATGAAGTGCACAAAACCCCTGTGATAGTGGACAGGTATTTCATGATACTGTATATGAATATAAATATGAAGTGCACAAAACCCCTGTGATAGTGGACAGGTATTTCATGATACTGTATATGAATATAAATATGAAGTGCACAAAACCCCTGTGATAGTGGACAGGTATTTCATGATACTGTATATGAATATAAATATGAAGTGCACAAAACCCCTGTGATCGTGGACAGGTATTTCATGATACTGTATATAAATATGAAGGGCACGAAACCCCTGGGAACGTGGACAGGTATTTCATGATACTGTATATAAATATGAAGTGCACAAAACCCCTGTGATCATGGACAGGTATTTCATGATACTGTATATAAATATGAAGTGCACAAAACCCTTGCGAACGTGGACAGGTATTTCATGATACTTTATATAAATATGAAGTGCACAAAACCCTTGCGAACGTGGACAGGTATTTCATGATACTGTATATAAATATGAAGTGCACGAAACCCCTGTGATCGTGGACAGGTATTTCATGATACTGTATATGAATATAAATATGAAGTGCACGAAACCCCTGTGATCGTGGACAGGTATTTCATGATACTGTATATAAATATGAAGTGCACGAAACCCCTGTGATTGTGGACAGGTATTTCATGATACTGTATATAAATATGAAGTGCACAAAACCCCTGCGACTGTGGACAGGTATTTCAAGACACTGTATATAAATATGAAGTGCACGAAACCCCTGCGATCGTGGACAGGTATTTCAAGACTGTATATAAATATATGAAGTGCACGAAACCCCTGCGAACGTGGACAGGTATTTCATGATACTGTATATGAATATGAAGTGCACGAAACCCCTGTGATCGTGGACAGGTATTTCATGATACTGTATATAAATATGAAGTGCACAAAACCCCTGCGACTGTGGACAGGTATTTCAAGACACTGTATATAAATATGAAGTGCACGAAACCCCTGCGATCGTGGACAGGTATTTCAAGACTGTATATAAATATATGAAGTGCACGAAACCCCTGCGAACGTGGACAGGTATTTCATGATACTGTATATGAATATGAAGTGCACGAAACCCCTGTGATCGTGGACAGGTATTTCATGATACTGTATATAAATATGAAGTGCACGAAACCCCTGTGATCGTGGACAGGTATTTCATGATACTGTATATAAATATGAAGTGCACAAAACCCCTGCGACTGTGGACAGGTATTTCAAGACACTGTATATAAATATGAAGTGCACAAAACCCCTGCGATCGTGGACAGGTATTTCAAGACTGTATATAAATATATGAAGTGCACGAAACCCCTGCGAACGTGGACAGGTATTTCATGATACTGTATATGAATATGAAGTGCACGAAACCCCTGTGATCGTGGACAGGTATTTCATGATACTGTATATAAATATAAATATGAAGGGCACGATACCCCTGTGATCGTGGACAGGTATTTCATGATACTGTATATAAATATAAATATGAAGGGCACGATACCCCTGTGATCGTGGACAGGTATTTCATGATACTGTATATAAATATAAATATGAAGGGCACGATACCCCTGTGATCGTGGACAGGTATTTCATGATACTGTATATAAATATAAATATGAAGGGCACGATACCCCTGTGATCGTGGACAGGTATTTCATGATACTGTATATAAATATAAATATGAAGGGCACGATACCCCTGTGATCGTGGACAGGTATTTCATGATACTGTATATAAATATAAATATGAAGGGCTCGAAACCCCTGCAATAGTGGAGGTATCTGAAGTAAATGGCTTTTCCCTAACTGCGCATGATCGGTGACCTATGCAAATTCTCAAACAGGCCACGCCTGCCTGGTGACGCAGTATCGAATACGCTGTACTGAAACCCCTGGAAAAAAAGTGCATCCCGTTTTCATTCACTCCTTCAAGTGAACTGTACGAGTGGACTAATGTAGGGAATAGTGAATAGGGTATAGGGGGCGATTTCGGATACAGCCATTGTCATTCAATTCACAGCACATTTGAAGTGGCTGAGTGCAGCTGAGAGCAGTATCATCATAATTGGTTTGTTTTTTCGGATCAGCTGATCAGACTAAATTGCAGTGTTCATCACCGGCTCCTCACCAACGCAACCTCTGTGTGAAAATTAAAACCTTGAGCTGATTTTTAATTGAGCGCTATTAATACCCACACAACCAGAGGCCACCGCAGATGTCTTTTCACTCTTTAATGTGTGAAGCAGATGAATGCATTTTCCCATGACTGAGCTTTCAAAGACCTCTCCGCCATTATTGGTCTCTGCTCTAATGCTGTAATTTGTCTTGCTGTTATACTGTATTAAATACACAACACTTACAAATGTTTTAACACTTTTAACAATTTTGCTGAAAGGACTACAAACGTTTTAGTAGACATTTAGTCCCCACAACGTGCTGAATACCAGGTACACACACACACACACACACACACACACACACACACACACACACACACACACACACACACACACACACACACACACACACACACACACACACACACACACACACAGACAGACAGCTTTTCCTTTTGATGTATTTCTAACACACTGAAAATAAATCTGTAAATTTCTTAAAATAGTGAACCACCCCCATCTTGTGGTGGCCATGAAATGTCCACTGTTCAATCCCAGGTGTACCTTTCAAATTTCAAATGTTCTCATCCCCCCCCCAATTTAGTGTTGCACAAATAAAACAATTAATTATTTAATGGCTCAAAATGTTTTTTTAAACACCCAGCAAACACAGAACATTACTGTTTAGTTATCTTTATTTTATTTTATTTCTTTTTATTTTATGTTATTTTATTTGTATTTTATTTTATTATTTTTAAAATAACATGAATGTTCTTTTGAGGGTTTTGCAACCAGAACGTTGCAAGAGGCCGTTTTTATGTGTGTGTGTGTGTGTGTGTGTGTGTGTGTGTGTGTGTGTGTGTGAGAGAGAGAGAGAGAGAGAGAGAGAGAGAGAGAGAGAGAGAGAGAGAGAGAGAGAGAGAGAGAGAGAGAGAGAGAGAGAGACTAAAGACAGCATACACAGAATATTATCTAATGTTTCTTTTTAAATTTTATTTTATAACCAAAAACGTTCCCAGTATGTTCTGGGAACTATAAAGTCGATAGCCGGTAGAAACATTTCCATATTCGTGAATATTTATAAAACATATCTGATTAATTATTTTGTATTTTAGGGCTGCAAACCTTCCTGGAAATAATTAAATAAATAAATTGTGATAAAATGAAAGCAGAAGATTGCACCCAAACAGAAACTAAATATAAAACAGATTGATCAATAATTCCTTGATCCATACACAGATGTGACCCTGGACCACAAAACAAATAATTTTTTGAGATTTTTAATTCTGTACATCTGAATAAATAAGCTTTCCATTGATGTATGGTTTGTTAGGATAGGACAATATTTGGCTGAGATACAACTATTTAAAAATCTGAATCTGAGGGTGCAAAAAAAATCTAAATACTGAGAAAATCGCCTTTAAAGTTGTCTAAATGAAATTCTCAGCAATGCATATTACTAATAAAAATAGATTTTTTTATATATTTACAGCAGGAAATTTACAAAATATCTTAATGACCTTTACTTAAAATCCTAATGATTTTGGCAAGAAAAAATCGATAATGTTGACCCATACAATGTATTTTTAGCTATTGCTACAAATACAACCGTGCTACTTAAGACTGGTTTTGTGGTCCAGAGTCACGTATTTGTTTCTTGTTTCCCCAATATTCTGGAATCAGTGGACTAATGATATTATTATTATCTTATTAAACGGAAGGATGCTTGACCGCTGGAAAAACTGACGCTGACCCAATTCAACGTCCGTTTGCCAGAGGTTACCGTCAGTGTCAGCCCGCCTACCTAAGACCCATTTTTACACCTTCATTGATCTGTGATTGACAGGAGAGAAATTAGAATGAAGACGGAATGAATGGTGCCTACTAGTCAACAAGCATCACAGCCCAGTGAGTCAGAGCGCATGCGCAGTGCTTACGCTCTGGATGCTGCTCAATATAGAAAAGCAACCTGCCTGTTCGCCAAGGTAACGCTTTAAAGCAGAAGAAATGCCTCGAAATAGTGCATCGGATAGGCAAGATGGAATGTATATTGCCAGGCAAATGACAAAATGTGCGGACGCCGATGCTTCTCCGCGCTCCGATGGTTTCATCTTCGGTCCAAAATGCCACTTGCTTAACTGACATACGAGGATAGAGACATAAATAGTCATCGATAAAGGAAAAAATCAAGCGAATCTACAAATATGAACAGTACGTTGCTTAAAAAACGAAGGCTGGACTGTGTGTATGCAGTGCTGTTGTGGCTCCATCACGCTGTGTGGATGTGCTGTTCAGCGGCCGAAGAGCATCATTTCAGCGTTGAGGTAAGACTGGCCCAACATCAGCATCAGCATCTTCAGCTTGAGTCATAAACACAAAAACGTGAGAATACGCGTCTTGCTTTTAGTAAGACCTACAGGAACGAGATATATTGCAGGTCATAAATAAATCAGGGCAGCACTTGCACAAAATCACATTGAATCACCTGGTGGATCTGCACCATGTGCGGTCTGAATGTGTGCTATGGTAAATACAGCTATCCTGTTCCAGTCTAGTCTAGTTTAATCTGTACTCAGTATACAAGAAATGCAACCCCGTTTTGTTGTTTGGTACACCTAGTAAACAGAAATGCTATAGTCTAGCCTGGTGTACAGTAGTAGAGAAGAATGCAATTCTATACTGTTCTATTCTGTTATTCTGTACACAGAGTAAAATGAATAGAAGAACATAAAAATAGACTAGACTGGAATGGAAGAGAATATAATTTCCGTTTACTTTGTGTTACAGAGTAGAACAAAATAATATGTAATTCCTGTTTACCTTCTATTACAAAAAAAAAAGAAAAGAGTAGAATATTAATCATGTCTACAAAACAGAATAAAGTAGACTAGGCTACTTGTAAACGGGAAGTATTGTATTGTATTGTATTGTATTGTATTGTATTCTATTGTATTCTATTCTATTCTATTCTATGATTTTGTATATTTATCAGAATTCTATTCAATTTTGTAATACAAAGTAAACTGAAATGTTATTCTATTCTGTTCTGTTCTATTCTATTCTGTGATTTGGTGCACTGAACAAAATTATTTCTATTTTGAAATGCAAAGCAAATTTGAATGTTATTCTATTCTATATAGGCAGGTCTATTCTGTTATTCTGTGTACTGAGGAAAATTCAATTGAATTTCTGTTATTATTAGATTAGATTAAACATTACCAGAATAGAATACATTTCTCCTATTCTATTCTAATCTATTCTTAATAGAAATTGGACAGGAATTCCATTCACTTCTATTTCAGTCTATTGTATAATTGTTTACTGAATAAACATACATCATATTCTATTCTACTCTTATCAGAGTTCTATTCAATTTTGTAATACAATGTTAACTTAAATGCTATTCTGTTCTGTTCTATTCTATTATGTGATTTGGTGCACTGAACAAAATTATTTCTATGTTGCAATGCAAAGCAAATTTGAATGTTTTTCTATTCAATATAGCCAAGTATATTCTGTTATTCTGTGTACTGAACAAAATAGAATATCATTCCTGTTATTGTTAGATTAGATTAGACACAACCAGAATAGAATAGAATGCTGATATTCTATTCTAATCTATTCTTAGTAGAAAGTAGACAGGAATTCCATTTAATTCTATTTCAGCCTATCGTGTAATTGTTTACTGAGTAAACATGAATTCTATTCTATTCTTTTCTATTCTATTCTATTCTATTCTATTCTATTCTATTCTATTCTATTCTATAATTTTGTATACTTATCAGATTTCTATTCAATTTTGTAATACAAAGTAAACTTAAATGCTATTCTGTTCTGTTCTATTCTATTATGTGATTTGGTGCACTGAACAAAATTATTTCTATTTTGCAATGCAAAGCAAATTTGAATGTTATTCTATTCAATATAGCCAAGTCTATTCTGTTATTCTATGTACTGAACAAAACATAATAGCATTCCTGTTATTGTTAGATTAGATTAGACACAACCAGAATAGAATAGAATGCTGCTATTCAATTTAATCTATTCATAGTAGAACGTGGACAGAAATTCCATTCGATTCTATTTCAGCCTATTGTGTAATTGTGTGCTGAGTAAACATGAATTCTATTCTATTCTATTCTATTCTATTCTATTCTATTCTATTCTATTCTATTCTATTCTATGATTTGGTATACTTAACAGATTTATATTCAATTTTATAATACAAAGTAACCTGAAAGGCTATTCTATTGTGTTCCGTTCTATTCTATTATGTACTGAACATAATTATTTATATTCTGTAATGCAAAGCTAATTTAAATGTTATTCTGTTCCATATAGCAATTTGATATACTGAACAAAATAGAATAGCATTCCTATTATTATTGGATAAGACTTAACCAGAATAGACCAGAATGCTGCTATTCTATACAAAGTGAACAGAAATACCATTCTATTCTGCAATTTTTAGTAATAAGCAAGAATTCTATTTATTCCATCTATTTTAAGCCTATTGTGTAATTTTGTACTGAGTAAACATGAACTCTATTCTATTCTATTCTATTCTATTCTATTCTATTCTATTCTATTCTATTCCATTCCAATTTCTTCCTGTGTACTGCTGGACAGAAATGCTATCTGAAGTATACCTTTAAACATGCTTCATACTTAATCATACACTGTTATGCAATTTAATTCACAAGCTCTTAACAGTGCAGACCTGAGGCATGAGTGAGAGAGAGAGAGATCAGCAACAATCAGAGATATTACTCCTTCCTCCGGTCCAAATCCATTCAGTCAGAGATGACAATCGTACGCCTCTGACTGGCCATGCAACGATCAATAGGGGTGATAGGGAAAGTAAGACCTTGATTCACTCAGTGCTACTCAACCGCAGACTCTTGCGATAATGTGAAGCACATAAAGATTATGTAAGTTGCTTAGCAACTCTCCCCCAAACTCCTTTGGGCTGGAATGGGCACAAATGTGATGTTTAGTGCTGCTGGCAGAGCTGGTTGACATTGAGGGAATTTGTCACCCACCCGGTCTTGTATGGCTGGGAGGCGAGAGTTGTAGAGGGCGCTGTGCCAATGGATCAGCTCATGGTGGACATGGTATTGTCATGATAATATTGATGCTCTTTTGGAGCCGACTGTATTGATGAAACTGTCTTTTACAAAATGACAATAGCGCCAGTGGGACAGAACCATCTGAATGCTAAATTAGTGGTCTTCGCTTTCTTGGTAAGTAGGACCTCTTTCTTCTTTTCAGCTCTCTGCCACCCATGTAGCTCCTGTGTGGGTTTTTGCTGGCAGGGCTGCAGTGGTTGGCAGCAGTTGTGAGCTGAGTGCACAGGTCAGTGGTCTTTGGGGAAGAGAAAGATTGTGTGTGTGTGTGTGTGTGTGTGTGTGTGAGATGAGTAATGACTGCTTGGAGGGGGGACCTCTGATCCTGAACTAGGAATAGACTAAAGAGCGCAAGGTTCAAGGATTCAGCGTTGAAATCAAGATTGGGCTCCCAGGGCTTTAATTACGCACGTCTTTCGCATACAGGTGCAAATGTGCTTAGCTTAGTGCTAAGTCTGAAATGACACCTCATGACTCTGGCTCTATATGTGATTAATAGGGAGTAAGGGGTTGTTGCTATGTGCTATTGACCACTGAGCTAGTGTAAACAGTCATATGTCTTATTAATGGTTTGGATAAGAGGGTGTGGGTTTTGTGGATGATAGAAGTAGACATAAAAGTACAGAACCTTAATCAATTTAAACTAAGTTTTAAATGCATTCGAGTCTGTCATGATGCCATGAAGGGAGGAGGAGTAAAGCAGGCGGTGATAATTAATACTGCTGCTGGCTAATCGTTTGTGCTATGGATATGAATATTAACTTGTCCCTTGCAGTGAACCACCAACACACTCTTATTGCAGTTCTCAACTTTTTTTTTCTGGCAAATTGGTGAAGAATATATGTGACCCTGGACCAAAACCAGTCATAAGGGTAAATTATTTTTAACTGATTTATACATCATCTAAATAACCTTCCCACTGATGTATGGTTTGTTAGGATAGGACAGTATTTGGAATCTGGAATCTGAGGGTGCAAAAAAATTAAAATATTGAGAAAATTGCCTTTAAAAGTTGTTCAAACTAAGTTATTAATGCAAATAAATAATCAAAAATTACGTTTTGATATTTTTACAGTAGCAAATTTACAAAATAACTTTTTGGCATAAAATAAAAATGTATTCAAAATTCATACAAATTCACCAACTATTCGCTAAAATGTCAGAATCACTCACAATGGGAGTAAATTTGTCACAACTGATAAATAATAAATTACTCATTGTTTCAGGATAGCCATGTCAACTATCAACTAATATGTGTTCAAATCATACAAATTCATATGCATTTACAGAATCACCACCAAACATTTACTAATTAAATTTTCTCTTAAGATTGGGTTGGAAGCTCGATGATAGAAGTTGGTAAACGTTAAATCATTAAATGTTAAAACTACAGTTAAGTAGTATAGCCTTGAAATCAATATGCATTAAAATTGTACAAATTTATACAAAAGCATACAAATTCACACAATTTCACCACCAATTTGGAAAAACATTAAACAGTTTTCCCATGTCAATTGGTTAAAATACTCAGTTTTAGTATAGCCACACAAACAATATGTGTTCAGATTGTAAGAATTCATAAAGCATTGTAAGAACTCAGACATTTGTCAGACATTGTAAGAAATTCACCACCAATTTGGCAAAACATTATAACATTATAATTATACACTAGGGATGTAACAATATTAAAATCTCACAATACAATAACATCACGTCCATGAAACAATATTATTGTGACATTTTAAAAAAATACAAATGAAGACTTGAAAACTTGAAAAAACGTTGTACATTTTAAAGCATTTTGAGTTCAAAATTAAGAGCTCCAACTCATGTCCTTAACTAAGAAAGAAAAAAGTCAATGAATTTTAAAGGGGACTCAACCGTCTTTTTATTTGTGGAATTTAGACTACAGTAACATTACACATTTAAATCGCTAATTGTCAGCAAATCGTACTGCACTTTTAAACTTTTATTTTGACCAAAATGGCAGCAGAGCTTTTATTTAGACGGAAAACAGACTTACAAAAACACATCTCACTATAAATCTAGTGAAATGCTGTAATCATCTGCCATGAAAATAAAGCATAACTAGTGGCCGTTGCATTCCCAAATGCACACTAAACTCACAGCAAATGCAATAAACACATGCACTGTTAACTGAGGTGTTCTGAGGCGGAAAACACCAGATCATGAGCTGATCGCTTGAACAAATTGTGCGCTTCGCTTTGAAACGCACAGCGAAAACAGGCTTGATTATGGCCCAAAACACAACTTTAAAGACCTTTTATGTTAGAATAAGAGGTTTAAATATATTTTCAAAACTACACTTTCTGACAATATCGATAATATCATGATATATCGAGACATCCCTATCGATAATATCATTACATCCCTATTATACACCTATGAACCATTACATTATGACCACGCAACGAGGCATTGATTCGGTGAGGTGGCAATAGTTCTACTGAAGTATCTGGCACAATAATGTCAACAGCAGGTCCTCCAATTCCTGTACATTGCTTTTCAATTGGGTTCATGTCAGGTGAATTTGGAGGACAATGCATGAACAGAAATTCACCATCACGTTCCTCAAAACACACAATTCTGGCAGTATTATCCTGTTGGTAACGACCATCACCGATAAGGAACACAGTTTGTCATGAATAGGTCAACTATGCAGGCCCATATGCAGAAGACTGCGGTTACACATTGCCCTGGTCACCACTGTTGTAGCTGCTGGTGATTTGTCGCACTGTGGCCCTGCAGTCGCTTGAACAATACTCGACAGTCTCCAGAAAACACATGGCTGGATGACGGTTCGTCATTTGACCATCCATGCACCTTTTTTGATGCATACTCACTACAACACTACTCAATGCAACTCACAATGCACACCGTTTCTGAGATCGAAGTTTAAAGGCACTGTGCCATCACAATTTGTCCTTTAGCAAACTCCGATAAATCAGCAGCTTTTCCTTTTCCAACACCGAACACTCTACCACTACTGGCTGTGTGAACTGCACCTGCAGCACCATTCGATTGTCCCATTGCTCTAGGCTGTATGTACATGTCATACAGTTGACAGATGAAAAATATGATGCAGAGTAAGAACTCCATAAATGCAGTTATGCTACTAAAATTCAAGATATTGGGAAAAAATGTCCCTGTATGCATTTTTGCCTCATATTTATATCATGATAAAGGGTAATCACATGAGCAGCGAGAACAATAGGCCTATCACACAAATGCTGTTTTGTCATGAATATCACAAGTTTAGTGTGATTTTATACAACAGCTAAAGGAGAAGTTCACTTTCAGAACAAAAATTTACAGATAATGCACTCACTCCCTTGTCATCCAAGATGTTCATGTCTTTCTTTCTTCAGTCGTAAAGAAATTATGTTTCTTGAGGAAACATTTCAGGATTTCTCTCCATATAATGGACTTCTATGGTGCCCCCGAGTTTGAACTTTTTGAGTTTTCCTCAAAAAACATAATTTCCTTACGATTGAAGAAAGAAAGACAAGGGAGTGAGTACATTATCTGTACATTTTTGTTCTTAAAGTGAACTACTCCTTTAAGTAAAAAAAAAGAAGTCAAGATTGTTACATTTTAACTGTTTTTTATTTTATTTTAAATATTACCTTTAAAGCCACTGCAAAACTGATATGCGTCTGTGAGCAACACATCCTGCAGTTTCTGTATGAATCTGCTGAATCAGCAGTTTGAATGAATCGAATGAATTATAAAGACATCTACCGCCACCTGCGGGCAGTTTTATTTTCTTATTTAGAGTATCATTTCATAAAAAAAAAAAAAAAAAGACTGTTTGTAACTAAGCTGTTTTGGACTTTCATTGTATGAACAAAAACTACTGAGATGTTTCTCAAATTATCTTCTTTTATGTTTCATAGTTTATATTAGGCCGTTGTAGCCTAAATGTTTGTGTGTAATAAATTTTATGTTGAATCAAATAAAATATTTCTATTTCTAATGTCTACTTGATACTTTCTCATTTAACACAATAATGACTTTAAATAATCTTTTGTGGGTAATTTCACAGCCAAATTTAATTTGCGATTAATTAGATTAATTAGAAAAAAATTGACGGACAGCCCTAATAATAACATGAATAAATTGATGTTCCATTGATGTATGATTTGTTAGAACAGGACAATATTTGGCCGCGATACAACTATTTGAAAAGGTAAAAAAAATACAAATATTGATAAAATTGCCTTTAAAGTTGTCCAAATGAAGTTTTTAGCAATGCATATTCCTAATCAAAAAATTTAATTTTGATATATTTATAGTAGGCAATTTACTAAATATCTTCATGGAACATGATCTTTACTTAATATCTTAATGACTTTTTAGCATAAAAAAACTATAATTTTGACCCATACAATGTATTTTTGGCTATTGCTACAAATATACCCATGCTACTTAAGACTGGTTTTGTGGTCCAGGGTCACAAATACTACTTTAGATTGAAG